>NC_069672.1:8944799-8994799 GCF_027244095.1 Hemicordylus capensis | reverse complement strand
ACCAGACATGCGAGGGAGATTCAGTTGGATAACGTCCCCCGCTTTTTCAGTAAGCATGGGAAGATTTAACTCTTTCCACCCACACCGTGGCCTCCAATCCAAACCGGCCCCTCTAGAATTTCTATTAGCTACCATGATTGGAGGGGGGGGATTGGAAGGGAGGTAGGTCAGCAAAGGGTTAAAAAAAAAGCCCACTGCCTGAACTACAGTCTCCAGGTGAGTACCAGAGCTGCGCTGCCGCCATGAGGGCAACTGGGGGAAGTGCCGTCACACCTGGAAGCTTACTGGAGTGGCAGCACCACAGTAAGGACCTGCTAATGTACTTTTAAAGGTGCCTCTCACTGCCCCTCGAACCGCCGAACCGGTTCGAGCTGAGTAATCCGAACCAGTTCGCGGACCAGTCCGAATTTGGATGGGACCGCGAACGTCGGCCTGGGAACACCCCTAGTGCTTGCTGCAGAAGGTTCCGGGTTCCCAATCTGGCATCTCTGGATAGGGCTGAGAGAGACTCCTTCCTGTAACCTTGTAGAAGCCGCTGCCAGTCTGGGTAGACAATACTGAGCTCGGTGGACCAAAGGGGGAAGGCAGCTTCCGATGTTCCTAACGCCCTGCAAGCCTTGCAACGCCTCTTTTCCATTTCTAGGGGTGCAGCCCTTGTCAAACATCACCATAAGCTTTCGTTCCCCGCAAATGGAACCAACCACCCCAGTGGGCTCACATCCTAAGAGGGAGGACCCTGCTCAAACCCTCACCTGCTAGAGAGCCAAGGCTGATTTTGTAACTCTGACTTCGTAGGGCTTCATGCTCAAGGCAGCTCAAGGCTAGTTGTGCTCCCTCTCAGTCATTGGCTGGCCTGCTGTGATGTCACAGAGTTCTCAGATGTCTTCGGAGGGGAAGCATCCATCAATAGAATGTTGACATCTAGGCTCACGCAATTTGTATCTCCTGGATCCGGATCTCAAACTGGCCCGGTCTGGCCAGAAACAGCAGGGGCAAATAAATAATTACCCCCTAACCTACCCCCCACACGCATACTCCTTGCGTCTCAAAGAACACTCTTGCTTCACCCAAACATACCAGTCAACAAAGGTGCCTTACGTTCCAAGTACCACAATTTAACGATGTAACTGTGAGGAAATATGGGAGGGGGTGGAGTTGAAATATAAGATCATAAGCCTCCAGTTACAACACGGCAAATGAAAGGGGATATTTACTACTTGGTGAAAATGGATCCTGGTCGGCTATGCTTCCAAGATGTCATTAAGGGAAAATTAGTGGAAATTTAGGAGAGTCCAGCTTCACCCCAGGCTGAAGAAGTTGGTGTGGCTGGTGGAATCGGGACATACAGGAGCCATTCACACAACCAGGTGGGCAGAGAGAAGGCTTTGCAAACTTTGCCTTACCCCCCGACAATAATTGCTTTTTGGGGCACAGTCCAAAATGATCTCTGCTGCTCCGTGCAGTGAGGAGTAGGGTGGAACATTTTGAGGCCGGGATTCATTGCCCTGGCCTCCAGGTATCCCACAATGCACTGCAGGCTGAACACAGTGCACTGGGCAATTCCCCCAGGGGACAGCACCTCTAGGAGCCCGCCTCTGGGTCAGCACGAACTGCAAGTGACTTGCACTCACACACAATTCCTGGAACCCAGATTAAGGATACGTTTGTGCCCTTAACTTCACCTAAGAGCTGGGCTTCACTGCTGGTTTTGGGGCAGTGAGCATGAATTGTTCCCTTTGCTGAGCAGAGTCTGTCCTGGTTGCATCACCATCATCATCATCATCATCATCATCATCATCTGAAACAGTGGACCACCTAATCAGCTGTTGTAAAAAGATCGCACAGACTGACTACAAACAAAGGCATGGCAAGGTAGCAGGGATGATACACTGGAACATCTGCAAAAAATACAAGCTACCTGTAGCCAAAACTTGGTGGGACCATAACATTGAAAAAGGTGTAGAAAATGAAGATGCAAACATATTATGGGATTTTCAACCACAAACAGACAAACATCTGCCACACAATACACCAGATATAACTGCAGTCGAGAAGAAAGAAAAACAAGTCAAAATAATCGACATAGCAATACCAGGGGATAGCAGAACAGAAGAAAAGGCAATAGAAAAAAATAACAAAAGACAAAGATCTACAAACTGAAATTGAAAGGATGTAGCAGAAGAAGACCAAAATAATCCAAGTGATAATTGGCGCCCTGGGTGCAGTCCCAAAAGACCTTGAAGAGCACCTCAACACCATCGGGGCCACAGAAATCACCAACAGCCAATTACAAAAAGCAGCTTTACTGGGAACAGCCGATATTCTGCGGCGATATCTATAACTGACAATAAAATTCAGCCATCCCAGGTCCTTGGGAAGGACTCGATGTCTGGATAAACCAAACTAGTCAATAACACCTGTCTGACTGTGTAAACAATAATAATAATTCAATTTCTATACCACCTATCCACAAATGGCTCAGGGCAGTTTACACAAAGAAATAATAAATAAATAAGATGGATCCCTGTCCCCAAAGGGCTCACAATCTAAAAAGAAACATAATATAGACACCAGCAACAGTCACTGGAGGGATGCTGTGCTGGGGACGGATAGGGCCAGTTGCTCTCCCCCTGCTCAGTAAAGAGTATCACTACAGTAAAAGGTGCCTCTTTGCCAAGCTAGCAGGGGGAATGGGAGACTAGAAGTGTGAGCACTGTAGGATATTCCCTTCGGGTCGGGATGGAGCTGCTCTGGGAAGAGCAGAAGGTTTCAAGTTCCCTCCCTGGCAGCATCCCCAAGAGAGGGCTGAGAGAGACTTCTGCCTGCAACCCTGGAGAAGCCGCTGCCAGTCTGTGAAGACAATACTGGGCTAGATCGACCAATGGTCTGACTCAGTATACGGCAGCTCCCTATGTTCCTATGATATTCCCCTGAGGGGATGGGGCTGCTCTGGGAAGAGCACCTTCATGCTTGCATGCAGGGGGTCCCAAGTTCCCTCCCTGGCAGCATCTCCAAGTTAGAGCCGAGAGAGACTCCTGCCGGCAACCTTGGAGAAGCCGCTGCCAGCCTGGGTAGACAATACTGAGCTAGGCAGAGCAATGGTCTGTCTCTGTGCATGACAACTTCCACTGCCCCTATGGCAGCCCTTGTATGAGAGGCAAGCGTATACACAGCAATCAGTGGGGCAGACCACAGACAGCTGTCAAATCATTCCTAGGAGTATTTTTGGTTCAAGCAATTACTGCAAAACGAAGGGAAGGAACGATGTAAGGAGGCAGGAATGGGGGTTGTGGTGGCTTCAATGGGTAAATTAAAAAAAAAACCTGCAGCGTCTTGTGGGCTGCTGTACTTCGGGTTCCTGAGGACTGATTTCTTCCCCCCCTTAAGCATTCCAAGAGCACGTTCCATCATTTGCCTGATGAATGTGAGCCCAGCCCAGGGCTTTCCGCCTTTCCGTTGACAAATCCATTCCAAAGACAGGTTGTTGCAGAGCGGAGGTTTCCAAAACACGGCCCTCTGTTCTTTGTCGGGGCCGCCTTTGAGTCCTCTCACACTGGGGAACACCCTTGCAGACGGCTGGGCCCTGGGAGCTTGCATAGATTCCTTAACACACACACCCCATATCCCGCCCATATGTGTGGGGAGCGGGTAACGTGTGTAATCAAGCACAGGACGCCCCTCATCTTGGCAAGGATCTTGGCACCGCCTCGCCCAACGGAGGCCCGCATGTGTGGTCAGATTCGCAGTCCTTCTAGGCTGTGGGGCTGGCTTCTGCCCACTTCAGGGGGATGGGAGGGGGCATGTTGTGCATGGATTACCAGAAGTGGCTGGCTCATACCCAGGCAAGCCAACTCTTACTGTCGAGTAAGACTCAAGAACTTAGGAGGGTGGATCTTTGGAGAGTCTACTGCAACATTTCGTTGCGGGGCCATTCGCGTTCCTTCCACTTGCTTCTTTTGGCTTGGGATTATTATTGCATCTGCTACTCCTCCTGCAATACTTACTAGGTGGTTTGAAGCAGTAACTCACACCCCACACACGGCATTTTGCGATTCCGTTATGAACCAAAGAGTGGTCCAAATCTGACGGAGACCCATGCATCCCCGCTCAAATCTCTTTGCCTTACTGGAATCCGAAATGGCATCTTCTGAAACGAGAAACTTTTGTTTCAAATGTCATCTTCTCACCGCAGGGTTTTTGGGGGGTTGGCTTTGCTCCGGAGATGAAGCCAGCCCTGGGAAACCGACAGTGTGTTCTCGCAGAAAGAATTAAATGCAAATGTTCTTCCACTGAGATACATACGGCTCTGTGATTAATCAGTCACAGAAGCGCTCTTTGGTATTCAAAGGGGGAAGGCACGCTTGCGGGGGGGGGCTTAACTCCCTTTATTAAAGCAGCCTGTTGAAAGACAAGATGGTCCAGCTCACGGGGCGATCGGATCGTTCCGATAGCCCGATACGGCGATTGTTTTCCAGTCATTTCGGTCCTGGTGACAGGGGTGACCATTAAAGGCTGAAGAACTGATAAGGATCAATGCAGGCTTCCATTTCTCTACCTCACCTCAAATCCTCTCGAAAGAAAAGAACACACTGAGAGAAAATCCACCTCTCCGATTCTTTAAATCCATTCATTTCTTGGCTGGGCTCTTCCACAGACTTGGTCACTGGAGTCTCTGGGATTGACAATGGCATGAATGGACACATTCACCCAGCGACGAACCAGAGGAGGATTATTCGGGCTTTGTGGAAGAGGATATGTGTGGGCTAATGATTAAATGTTGTAAAGTTGTCCTGTCGAATCAGTATCGACTCCTGGAGACCACAGAACCATGTGGTTGTCTTGGTAGAATCCAGGAGGGGTTGACCATTGCCATCTCCCGCGCAGTCTGAGATGATGCCTTTCAGCACCTTCCTATATCGCTGCTGCCCAATAGAGGTGTTTCCCATAGTCTGAGAAACATACCGGCGGCGATTCGAACTGGCAACCTCTGGCTTGCTAGTCAAGTCATTCCCCTGCTTTTAGGTGGCACCAATTCCCACCCCAAACAGATTTAGGACATCTCAGAGCAGGGAATCCCAGTCTTAGGTCCCCAGCTGTTGCTGGACTACAAGCCCCATGATTGTCAGCCTGGGGATGATGGGAGTTGTAGTCCAAGATCTGGGGACCCCAGATGCAGAACCCCTGCTTTAGAGACTGATTTATTTTTGCTTATGTTCAGAGGCTGCTGCACCTGGGTTCAAGAAGCGTTGCTTTGGTGGATTAGGACAGGGGGTCCCAATGGGGGAACCCCTAGGGGTACGTGAAGGGCTCCCTGGGGGTACTCAGAGCCCTCCTGACTCCCTAGCTAGAGCCATGCAATCGAAGCTGACGTCGTCCGTGATGTGTCCACTACACTGCGGAAGGGAAGGAGGCAGAAGGCTGAAGGCGCGCCTCCTCTGCTCCTGATTGGCTGGCTATGGGCTGAAGCTCAGTGTGCCCCACCCCTCTTCCTGACTGACAGGTAGCTTCCTGTTAAGAGAGCAGAGGCACCTTTTACAGTGGTGGTTCTCTTAGATTTACCAGGGGGAGAGCAACTGGCCCTATCCAACCCCAGCACAGCATCCCTCCAGTGGCTGTTGCTGGGGTCTCTCTCATATTTCTTTTTTAGATTGTGAGTCCTTTGGGGGACAGGGAGCCGTCTTATTGGTGTATAATTTTCCTCCGCTATGTAAAACACTTTGAGAACTTTGGTTGAAGAGTGGTATCTAAATCCATCAATAATAAATCTTCCTCCTCTTCTCACTCTTCCAAAAATTAGCACTCCTGTTGAAATTAAGAGGAAATGTAAACTTGTGCCATTAATTTCAATGGAATTTCACCTTAAGTGGCACAGTGGAGAAATGCTTGACTCACAAGCAGAAGGTTGCCCGTTCGAATCCCCGCTGGTACTATATCGGGCAGCAGTGAGATAGGAAGATGCTGAAAGGCATCATCTCATACTGTGCGGGAGGAGGCAATGGTCAACCCTTCCTGTATTCTACCGAAAGAAAACCAAAGGGCTCTGTGGGCGCCAGGAGTCGACATCGACTTGACGGCACACTTTACTCATGAAATTAGACTGGATGTAAGTCAGTTAACTCATCCCTTCCAAGAACAAGAGGAAGAACGGGGAGATATTTAAAAGGAAGAAATTGTGGGGGTGGGGGTGATCTTAATGGGGGTGGGCCCAGGATATTTAAGAGAGCGCCTTCTTCTTCATGAACGCGGCCAGAGGTTCATGCAGAAGGTTCCAAGTCCCCTCCCTGGCGGCATCTCCAAGACAGGGCTGGGAGAGACGGGTCCTGCCTGCAGCCTTGGAGAAGCCGCTGCCCGTCTGGGTAGACAATGCTGAACTGGATGGACTAAGGGTCTGACTCGGTAGAAAAGACAGCTTCCTACGTTCCTGAGTCACCAGCAGTCCTTTTAGATCGAACCCTGACCCTCACTATTCTTCTAAGACTACACAGGCACACGTGATTCGAACCCACAGCCATCGGGAATGCGACCAAGCTGTCCACCCCCTTGGCCGTAGAGGCTAAACATGTACTTGGAAAAGTGTGGGGGGCGGGAAGAACTTATTACGTGTGTGTGTGTGTGCGTGTGTTTTCCAGAAGCAACTCGTAAAATATAATTAGCTTTTTCTGGAATGTCTCATAGCATTTGTATCACAGACGAGAAAAAGAATCAGCATCTCCCTCGGAACTGTAGACGTTTCCGCGGTATTCTTTGGCCGTGGTAAAATTCCAAATTAAAACCTGCGGTTTGGAGGGCGGTGAATAGCATTCGGAACGGTCCGTGGAAGGGGTTGGGTGAGTCCCGGTCCAGGAGGAAAAGAAAAACTTCACTGCCATCGGTTGTAGGCTCCAAAATAAAGTCGGTTTCCCCTCTCTCCCGGAGTCCATTTTCAGCAAGCTGGCCTGAATCAGAAGGACTTTTTTCGATTTGAGTTGATTTTTGCGCTCACAGCCTGCTCTTCCTCTAAGGTGCCCAGTGTGGTGCGCATGCTCGTGTCTCTCCTCACAACAACCCTGTGAGGTAGGCTAGGCTGAGAGAGACGTGGCCGACCCAGAGCCACCTAGTGAGTTCCAGGGCCGAACGGGAATTTGAACTCAGGTCTCTCCGGTCCCAGTCCAGCACTCTAACCACTACACCACGCTGGCTAAATGCTTAGACATTGTGCAAACAATAAGCATGCCGGCATTTAGCAGGCAGGAAGGTTGGGGCAGAGAAAGGTCAGCAAGGGAGTATGAGACACATTTTAACAACCACTTAAAAAAAAAAAAACCCACCTGCCACGATTTATCACTTTTGTACAGAAAACAAAGAAAGGTCACTTTTGGTAACACAGAGACCTGCGTCCCCATAGAGACAGAGTAAAATGAGCAAAGAAAGAGGCCTAGCTCTAACCGAGCACTAAATAATCTGTATTTGGGTTGCTTTAGACAAATTCACCATTAAAGAAAGAGTCATGTGACACATTAGGATTGGGGAGAACCGAGTTCAAATCCCCGTTCAGCCAGCACTGACGGACACAACAGACTGACTCAGTAGGCAGTATTGAGCTAGGTAGACCAGCAGTCTGACTCCGTTTGGCAGCTTTGTATGTTCATTGTCCCCTGCAAACTGAGCAAAGAGGGACCTTCTTAAAGTGGTGCCTCCGCAGGGGGAGAGCAACTGGCCGTATCCGTCCCCAGCACAGCATCCCTCCAGTGGCTGTTGCTGGGGTCTGTCTTATGTTTCTTTTTTAGATTATGAGCCCCTTGGGGGAAAGGAGCTGTTTTCGCCATTTTATTTATTTACTTTATTTCTGTGTAAACCACTTTGGGGAACTTTTGTTGGAAACTGGCATATAAATATTTGTCACATTCGTATCACAAGAATCGATAGCTCAGTGGGAGGAGAATATCTGCTGGCATGCAGAAGGCTCCAGGTTCAATCCCTGGCAGCCCTTCAAGGTAGGGCAGGGAGAGATTCCTGCCTGAGAGCTTGGAGAGCCATTACCAGGCAGAGAAACCAATACTGAGTTAGATGGACCAAGGGTCTGATTCAGTATAGCGCAGCCTCCGATGTTCACAGAAACTAAAGAAGCTGCCATATACTGAGTGCGACCCTTGGTCCATCCAGCTCAGTATTGTCTTCACAGACTGGCAGCGGCTTCTCCAAGGTTGCAGGCAGGAGTCTCTCCCAGCCCTATCTTGGAGATGCTGCCAGGGAGGGAACTTGGAACCTAGATGCTCCATCCCCTGAAGGGAATCTCTTCCAGTGCTCATACTTCTAGTCTCCCATTCAAATGCAAACCAGGGCAGACCCTGCTTAGCTAAGGGGACAAGCCATGCTTGCTACCACAACACCAGCTCCCACCACCACCACTCAAGAAGGATCCCTGCAGGATCGGACCCATCTAGTCCAGCGTCCTGCTTTCACGCGTGGCCAGAGAGCTCTTGCCTCCTTTGAAACTGACTTCTCAAGGATAGGGGCCCTTAAGCCTAGAGGATCTATACAGCCATTATAGCTGGCACCTATAGGGACTCCTGTCCTCCTTGTCTAATTCCCTTCCAAAGCTAGCGGCCACCACCGTATCTGGTGGCAACCAGTTCCATGGCCTCGCTTGTGTGTTGCAAGGACAACATGCGTTGTGTGCAGAGGTAGTTTCTTTAACTGCCTCTTAGCTTTAGCCCATCTTCCCTATTGGACCAAACTTTCTTCTTTTTTTTTGGAAAACCGGCTCCTTTCCAGGACTCCTCGGTTCCTGATAAATGGAATGTTACTCATTCAAGGGTATTATGTTTGGCCTGGCCGGCAGCTTCTCGGTCATCTAATTTCATTCAGCTGACAAAAGCTCTCAGAGCTGGCTCAGATCTGGCAACCCGGGATGATCCCCGAGAAAATCGGTATATATCTTCCTTTGGTCTTGTCGGCTAGGACATTAATCACCGGTTTAGGTGCCTGTTGACATTAATGTGGACGGAACCTGTAATACTAAAGAATTTTCACCGGGGTTCCCCCCACGGTGTTAATAGGCCCTTACCAAGCATCCCAGAATGTAAATGACCATAGCCACCCGTCCCCAGTTCCAAAAAATAATCATAAATTAAGCTTGTTTGGATTGAAAATTAGCCCTCTGGATCGGGAGGCAAGAACCAAACTGATGAGTTCATCTGGAGATTCCTGACCTCGGTCAGCCAGAAAGAACTTGGGCAAAGCTCGTCGTTTCGAAGCAATACATTCATACGGCAAATATAAACCAGTCTGAGGCCAGAATAGAGCAGAAAGTTTCACGTTCCCTCCATGGCTTCTCCAAGAGAGGGCTGAGAGAGATTCCTGCCTGCAACCTTGGAGAAGCCGCTGCCAGTCTGTGAAGACAATACTGAGCTAGATAGACCAATGGTCTGACAGTATATGGCAGTTTCCTATGTTCCTATGTTCCTAGGATAACCATCATGCCTCCCCCCACAAGGGAACATAAGGATTTCTGTTTCACAACAGTGCTAAAGAGTCCTTATTAGAAATGCAGAACCCTTTAGAAAGTGACAGTTTGGCCAGGAAGCCACAACAGGATAGGGGTGTGCAGAATTGTTTCGAGTCGAACCGGCCCGGCCCGGTTCGACTGGTTCGAACTGGTTCGACCGGCCCGGCCCGGTTCAACTGGTTAAAGTTCAATCTGGACCAGTCTTCCCTCCAACAGGGATTCCCAGACGTTGTTGAAGACAACGGGGCCCAGTTCAGATCAAAATGGTTCAGCCAGGTTCGGCCAGTTTCGGATGCTTCCAAAGGGGGATCCAGGAAGGATGCTTTACAAGCATCGGGGGATCCCTAGCAACTAGAACTTGGCTGAAAATAGTGGCAGGGGGCTGGGGAGTTCACTGTAGGTGCGGTGGCTCAAGGCAGGGGCAGGCCGGTGGCAGTTCCTCTAGGTCCTACCAGCTCTCCCCCTATCAGTACAGGCCGGCGGGGGCCTGATTCGGGCCTCCGCACATGCGCGGAGGAAATCTGCGTGCTCTCCTGGCTCTACCAAGGACTGAACCTGGGACCTTCTATATGCTGCAAGCATGCAGACGCTCCCCCACTGAGCTCGGGCTCCATTCTCGAAGGCAATTTATTGTGATTGGGGATGATGGGAGTTGTAGTGCAGCGTCGTCTGGCAAGCTACAGGTTGGCCACCCCTGCCCAAAGGGGAATCCTTGCAGTGATCACACAGTCTCCCATCTAAATGCAAACCAAGGAAGCCCCTGCTTAGCAAAGGGGTGGTTCATGCTGGTTACCACAAGACCAGCTCTGCTTCCAGTCAGACTCCGGATGGGACACCGCATGGGATGCTCCCCCACCCCCTGCACACGCCATCTTGAGTTCCATGAAGGAAGAACTGTGGGTTGTAAGATCAATCTATGTCCCTGTGAAAATGCCGTCTTTAAACCTTTTGGAAGACAGGGCTGTGAGAGACTCCTGCCTGGAACTTTGGAGAAGCTGCTGCCAGCCTGTGTAGACAATGCTGAGCTGGATGGGCCAAGGGTCTGACTCAGTATATGGCAGCTTCCTATGTAGCACACTGGCCACGTTCCTCTGTATGGGAGGAGAGCTGGTCTTGTGGTAGCAAGCATGGATAGTCCCCTTTGCTAAGCAGGGTCGGCTCTGGTTTGCATTTGAATGGGAAATTACACATGAGCATCGTAAGATATTCCCCTTAAGGGAAGAGCACCTGCACACTTGCATGCAGAAGGCTCCAAGTTCCCTCCCTGGCAGCATCTCCAGATAGGGCTGAGAGAGACTCCTGCCTGCAACCTTGGAGAAGCCGCTGCCTGCCTGTGCAGGCAATACTGAGCTAAATGGACCAAGGGTCTGACCCCACATACGGCGGCTTCCTCTGTTCCAGCTCCGCTGGGCAAGGATTCCAGATTCCACGTCAGAATTGCCCCGTAAAGAGAACGGCCAGCTGGAATTCCAAGTCGGGGGCGACAGTGCTCCATCATGCCAGGATCCTTTTGAGGAAGCCAGGAGGAAAGGCTGACACCCCCCTGCCCGCCCCGCAAGAGTCCTTCCACCATCTATTCAAGGGGCAGCCTCACAAAAGGAAGGGGGGAGCATAAAATCGGAGCCGGGGATTCCAAGTGTGTAGGTGGGCTCTGAACGTTCCCATCATTCTGGACAACGGCCATAACCACAGGGTGCAGCTGATAGGGCAGATTTCTGAATCCTAAGCAACAAGATGGCATCCCTTCCCCACCCACCCACCCCCCCGCCGCCTTTGTTCCTCCCACTGTGGTAAAAGGAGATATAAAGTAAAGTTGTGCCGTCGAGTCGGTGTCGACTCCTGGTGCCCACAGAGCCCTGTGGTTGTCTTTTGGTAAAATACAGGAGGGGTTGACCATTGCCTCCTCCCACGCAGTATGAGATGATGCCTTTCAGCACCTTCCTAGATCGCTGCTGCCAAACATAGGTGTTTCCCATAGTCTGGGAAACATACCGGCGGGGATTCGAACCAGCAACCTCTGGCTCCCTAGGCCATTTACTTCCCCGCTGCACCATTAGGTGGCTGAACCCTAAAAAAAAGCAGCTTTCATGGTTCTCCACTTGATCAATATTCTGGCAAGCCTTCTGCATTCATCCCTTGCCTGGACTGATGCCAAACCGCCACAGAGGTATGATACCTGTAAACATAGCAAGCTGCCTGATACCGAGTCAGACCCTTGGTCCACCCAGCTCAGTATTGTCCGCACAGACTGGCAGCAGCTTCTCCAAGGCTGCAGGCAGGAGTCTCAGCCTGATCTTGGAGATGCTGCCAGGGAGGGAACTTGGAACCTTCTCCAGGCTGGTGCTCTTCCAAGAGCGGCCCCATCCCCTAAGGGGAATCTCTTACTGTGCTCACATCATTCAAATGCAAACCGGGGCAGACCCTGCTTAGCAAAGTGGGCAATCCAAGCTTGACTCCCACAAGACCAGCTCTCCTCCCACCTAAAAGGAGGGTCTTGCCTTTTTCTTATGGGTGCATATCCCATCTCAAACCAGCAACTGTCTGGGTAAGAATAGTGGTCACAGCTTCTCATTTTTTTAGTTCTGTCCATCTCCAGCCTATTAGCAGGACCAACGTCTGCTGATAAATCTGTCCATGGGTGATGGAGACACATGTACCAGAATTCTTGAACCCAACAACTGAGCAGCAACCCAAGTTACAGAAGATCACACCCATTTCCCAGTGAAGCTGGCAAACACATTCTGCAAATATTTGTAAGGAGCAGGAGAGAACTGCTTGCTGCTTGCTAACTGAGTGCCGTTTCAAATGACAATTCTCTTATATTTAGCAATGGGAGAGCAACTGTCCCCATATTCAGCCCAAGCACAGCATCCCTCCAGTGGCTGCTGCTGGTGTCTAGCTTGTATTTCCTTTTAGACAGCGAGCCCTTTTACATAGGGACATAAGAACATAGGAAGCTGCCATATACTGAGTCAGACCATGGGGCCATCTAGCACAGTATTGCCTGCCCAGGCTGGCAGCAGCTTCTCCAAGGTTGCAGGCAGGAGTCTCTCCCAGCCCTATCTTGGAGAAGTCAAGGAGGGAACATAGAACCTTCTGGATGCTCTTCCCAGAGCAACCCCACCCTCTGATGGGAATACATGAATAGAGGTGTATACAATTGCGCATGGAGTACAGAGAGTACAACACTTGAACCAGGGGTCATCCCATGAAACTGAAGGTCGGGAAATTTAGGACCGACAAAAGCAAGTACTTCTTAACACAGCATGTAATTAGCTCATGGAACTCTGCCACGGGATGTGGTGATGGCCACCAGCTTGGATGGTTTTACAAGGGGGCTTAGACAAAGTCACAGAGGACAGAGCTATCAATGGTTACTAGTCCGGTGGCTACAGGCCACCTCCAGCCTCAGAGGCTCCATGCCTCTCAATCCCAGTTGCAGGGGAGCAACAGCAGAAGAGAAGGCATGCACAGACCTCTTGCCTGTGGGCTTCTTGGAGGCATCTGGTGGGCCACTGAGTGAAATAGGATGATGGACTAGCTAGGCCTTGGTCCTGATCCAGCAGGGTGGTTCTTATGTACAGAGCTCAAACATCGTCTCCCACTCAAATGCAAACCAGGTTGGACCCTGCTTAACAAAGGAAACAATTCATGCTCCCTACCACAAGACCAGCTCTCCTCCCATAGACCAGACTGATAGGACAGGGAACCTGGTTAACTGAGCAATGAGACACCTTTAAAAGTAGTTATTCTCTTATATTTAGCAGGGAGGAGGTCTGACTCAGTATACGGTAGCTTATAAAATGGTAAGAATTCGGCTGTAGAGCATTTGTTTTGCATGCAGAACGTCCCAGATTCAATCCCGGGCAGCATCTCCAGGTGGCATTGGGAGAGACTCCTGCCCGGAATCTTGGAGAGCCGCTGCCAGTCAGTGTTGACCATGCTGAGCTAGATGGACCAAGGGTCTGACTCAGTATGGCAGCTCCCTATGTTCCTATGTAATATGGATGCTACCCCAAGTCAAAGAAAATCAACCCAATTCAGCAGGACATTTAGAGGAGCATCTGGCCATTAAAAACAAACAAACAAACCTGTTTTGAACGTACTAACGCATACCGTTCAGCCCTTCCTATCCGCAGAAACATCTAACGGAAAGAATCTGGCAGATTGGGGATGTATTTCTTGTCTGCATCAAGAGTATGCAGCGGTTTCGCAATGATGCCTCGATTCTGGAGATTAGCAGCTTGGCTGTCCCTTTAACCATCCCATGCCGCCCTGGCTCTGAAGGATGCGGATAAACAAAGAGGACCGGAAATTTAACACATACCACTTCCAAGCTGTCGGGCTGCAATGGCTTCCAGAATCCAGACAGTTCCCTGAACGTCTCTCAAACCGTGCACAAGGAAGGCATTATCTGGTAATTGGATAAGCTACACTCCTTCCCTCCCCTGCCCCCTAGATCACGCCTGCTCAACTGAGGCCCCCCCCAGCTGTTTTTGGTGGACTACAACTCCCATAATCCCCAGCCACAGTAGCCTATCACCAGGGATTGTGGGAGTTGTAGGCCAACATCTGCAGGAGGGCTGAAGTTGGGCAGCCCCGCCCTAGAACATCACAGGTTGGCTTCCTAAAAGCCAGCTAAAAATCAGACACTCACATTTCATTTTTTTTCAAAGATGGTCCCAGTTCTGCAAGCAGGGGCTCAAAGGTTGGGAAAGTCACGGAGCACCGAAGACACTGGATGTAGAATCACATGGCGAGGCTGGAGAGGAGATAAAGCTTGTGCATGGCCCACAGTGTTGGATGCCGACATGGCTGCAGCCTCGGGTACTTTAGTGGACTGTGCAGGGGGCATGACACAGACAGAGGATATTAGGCTTGCGTGAGCTGGCTCAATTTGAGCCCGACTCGACATCGAACCGGCCTGGTTCGAGAGGTCTGCATTCGAACCGGACCGACCCCGGTTCCAAGAACCATTTAGCGGGTCAAGTCAGGTATACTTGTAAAGGGGAATCTTTGAGGTGATGCAAATGACCTCTGCGCATGCGTGGAGGTCACAAACCGGGCCACAGCTAGCCTGGGCTATCATTTCGGAGGCCGGCGGGGGCCTTGGAGAAGCCCCCGCCCCCGCCTCCTGCCGCCTCCGATGCTTCTCCACTGCAGCCCCCTCTAAAGGAGAATCGCTCCTTTAGCGTAAGGATTACGCTCAAGGAATCCTCAAGGATTCCTCTTTACAAGTACACCAGAGCCAGCCTGTGAACCAGTTCCGCCTGGTTCAATGGCTGAACCGGACTGGAACCAGTTCAGCCAAGCCCAAAGCCCGACCCGGCAGAGCTGGTTCAAATCCAGTCCGGATTCAAACCGAACCAGCCACACTGGTTCCGTGCACATCCCTAATGGATTTCTCTATCTGTCATTATTTGTATACCGCCCCAAACTTCCATCCCCTAAGGCAGTGGGAGGACAGCAATTGGTGTGTGGCTTCACTTTTAGAGCTACTCTCTGCTGGCTTCCACCACAGTCATTCCCTTTGAGTTCCTTGGAAACCATAGTCTTTTGCAGGGCTGCTGGAATGGCTGTAGCCCATGCAAAGACTACAGTACCCTGGACTCCGGAGGAATTAACGTGAGGGGAACCTGCGAGAGCCTTTTTAGAAGTGAAACCATGTCAGCGCTCCCTTATTGCTGGGAGCCTGCCAATCTGGTGTTTCTTTCAGTCCGATAAGTACCATAAAAGGGTCAGCGAATGGAGAGGACTATAGCAAAGAGCTGACAGCTGACCCCAGACCACCTGATCTGATCAGAGCACCTGATCAGACCGACTGATCTGATCAGACCGACTGATCTGATCACACCACCTGATCTGATCAGACCACCTGATCTGATCTGCTTCAATAGGGGACGAGTTTGGGCCGAATCGGAGAGCGGTTCAGCTGAGACAGAATTGGACCACATCGGAGTAGGCCACCAGCGTTCTGCACAGCCCTCTAAAACAGACCGATATACCTCGAAAGCAAGGCTCGCCCTCTTAAGCCATCCAAGCTCTCTCGAGCTGGCCACCGGATCAGACCACCTGATCTGATCTGCTTCAGCAGGGGACCAATTTGGGCCGAATCGGAGAGCGGTTCAGCTGAGACAGAGTTGGGCCACATCGGAGCAGGCCACCGGAGTCCAAGCTCTCTCGAGCGTGATCCAAGGGCAGGGAAAGGAGCTGAGTTGCAGCTCAAGGGGAACACAAGACTTATGAGAACTCCTCCCAGGGATTCAAACCCAGAAAACTGGAAGCTCTTCTTAGCTTGCGACTAAAGATCGCTGACGCCCAGCTGAAGCTGCCTGGCTCTCGCTCCGCATCTGTCTACACGCTCTGGAAGCAGACCTCGGCCTCGGTGGGCAGCCATGGAAAAGATTCCTGGCAGCAGTCTCAGATGAACGATCAGAGAGCATCAGCCGGCCTGTCATGTGGGCTGCTTAATGTGCTTCAGATTTATTTTCTTCCTCAAGTTTCTTGTAAACACACACACACACAGCTGGACACAAACAGGCTTTTGAATTCAATCCAGTGTTAAAAGTGAAGGCTTTGGGGAGGGTGGATTAGATGCGCTTCTCTCTCTCCAAGCACAAATTCTGATTTAAGTTGAGAAAACTCTGCCAATATGCATAGGTGGGGTAACGCAACAGCATACAGACACATACAACATGCGGTATAAATGCTTTAAACTGCGTTGGACCATTGGTAGCTCAGCACTGACTACTCTGACAGGCAGCAGCTCTCCAAGGTTCCGGGCAGGACTCCTTCCCAGGTGGAGACGCTGCCAGGAATTGTCCCTGGGGCTTGACCAAAGGACAGCCACGGCAGCCAATAGCAGCCGGAGCGAGGGAGGAGCTTGCTTCATCAATCTCCGGTTGCCGGACAGGCAGACTGTGGTGCCACATTCGGTTCGGGCGCAAAGCTGGCATCACTAAACCAGAGGTCCAGGAGGCAAACCTCTTAACAAACCGAAGGTACAAATTGGGATCTGGGGAAGGGAACCGCGGGTCCATTTTTGGTCTGAACTGCAGTCGCCCATGTTCGGACATACTTGAATTGAAACCAGAGGCTGCTTCACCTCTGTTTCACCTCTGTTTCATGTTGCGTGTGAATAAGGCCATAGTCTCCCAACCATGGATATGGATGGTGCTCTCTCTCTCTCTTTCTCTCTCTCTCGTCACAGCAGCCACCTAATGGCGCAGTGGAGAAGCAACTTGCCTAGAGAGCAGGAGGCTGTTGGTTTGAATCCCCGCTGGTGTGTTTCCCAGAAAATGGGTGGGAAACTCCTATATTGGGCAGCAGCGATATAGGAAGATGCACCATCTCATACTGCGCGGGAGATGGCAATGGTCAACCCCTCCTGTACTCTACCAAGAAAACCACAGGGTTCTGTGGTCGCCAAGAGTCGATACTGACTCGACGGCACAACCTTTCCTGCAACAACAACTAGGGTTGCCAACTTGCCAGCCTAACAGAATGGCCCTTAATCTGGAGGTGGCGATTGGAAGCAAGAGATCTGCAAAGCTTGTTCTTGTGAAGTGTGTGTGTGTATACACACACACACTCATTTAAAAAGCACTTGAAAACCCACCTCTTCACCCAAGCTTTTCTAGCTTTTTAATTTTTTTTTTAATTTTTTTAACTTTTAGATTGCCTAAATTGTTTTGAGATTTTGGTGTATGCTTTAACTAGTTTTATGTTATTGTTAACCAGCCAGAGACAAAGGTTTGGGGTGGTGTACAAATTTGATTAATCAATGAATCAATGAATGAACAACTCTCCAGGAATTAGTCCATGAGCCAAGCCCACAAAATGCTGGCCATCAGTATTATATCA
Source organism: Hemicordylus capensis (assembly GCF_027244095.1). Taxonomy (NCBI): domain Eukaryota; kingdom Metazoa; phylum Chordata; class Lepidosauria; order Squamata; family Cordylidae; genus Hemicordylus; species Hemicordylus capensis. Next base: position 8,977,449 of record NC_069672.1, on the reverse strand, counting down.
GGGGCCAAATGCTCCTAGCCCTTTTTGGCAACGTCTAACTTCCTAGAGATGGAAAAGAGGGTGGCTGCATTGTTGCACTGACAGCGTTCTCTGTGTTATCACTCCGTCTTGATCCCTACCCAGCCAAACCATTAGGGGGAAATTGCAGTCATTTTTGCACAGAGGAAAGCGTCGGGGTCGCGATGCACAGACAGTTGTACTCGTTCCGTGGAGTAATCTTTGGAGGGCATCCCTGTCCATTTTCATTCCCATGCCACTCGCAAAACACGGATACAATTTTACACTAAGTAGTTCTTGCGTTTTGTTTCTTTAAAACGGTTCAATGGTCAGGACAATCGAAGCATAAGACAAGACACTGAAAGCCTAGCATGGCTATCACCTCCCACCCGCCCGCCCCAGGGTGTAGACATCAAAAATCACCACCACAACCACCTTTCCCCCGGTGGCTCATATACTAAACCGCTTCAACCAGAATCCACAACTCAAACCACCAAGTTCATTTTGGGTGCGGCTACATGATCTTCGTATCTGTATCGGTATCATTCATCGCATCGGTGGAGGAGAGCTGGCCCTGTGGTAGCACACATGAAGTGTCTTGCTAAGCAGGGCCCACCCTGGTTTGCATTTGGATGGGAGAGCACATGCGAGGACCATGAGGCATTCCACTCAGGGGGGTGGGGCCGTAACTCTGTAGAAAAGAACCTGCAGGCTTGCATGCAGACGCTTCCAAGTTCCCTTCCTGGCATCTCCAGGGCGCTTTCCAGATTAGCCACTCAACAGCAGCAAAATGCTTCCGAAGAAGCAAATCGCATTCAAAACGTAAATAGCAAAGCACCTAGCAAGGGGAGCAGTCTTGCGAAAACTAACAACCCAAAGAAAATAGCAATTTTTTAATGCAACGTCATAGCACTATATTGCAGCGACTGAATTCGAAACAAGGCATTGGAAATCTGAATATCACCCTGCTGTCAGCGTAGGGACTGTGGAAGCACACTTCAGAGCTATGTCGTGACCCCGTTGCAGGGTCTAATCTGGAAAGCACCCAGATAAGGCCAAGAGAGACTCCTGTCTGCAGCCTTGGAGAAGCTGCTGCCAGTTTGTGTAGACAATACTGAGCTAGATGGACCAACGGTCAGACTCAGTACAAAACAGCTCCCTATGTTCCTATTGTTGCTCCCAGGGACTGAAAAAAAAGTGCCTTAGTAGTAATCAAGCATGCCAGATGCATTCAGCCCATATCTTGTTTCTCTCCATTTCTTCCTATGAGTTGAGTTTAAATAAATGGTACCCATGTCAGAGCGTGTCAAAAACAAAAGAGCAAAGCATCAGTGTGCACGTTTTGGAGATTAAAGCATTCTTTTGCACAGCTTTGCATCTGAAAAACAAACGCTGCACCCTGGAGATTTTTGGCCAGTGTGGACCAGTATCCTGCTGCCCAGAGCAGAGCAGCTGTTTGTTTAAAAGGAACTTCAAACGGGAGGTCTCCAAAGAGCCCAGCAACCCAGTGTCATTGAAAGTGGGACCACGATCATCCATCAAATTAAGACGCCCAGAGCGAGCAAGAGACTTTGAACCCACGGCTTGCACTCTCCGGAGATGCCCAAAGTAGCCCGTTCCAGCTCCACTCAGAAACCCACCCGCCTGCCCTCAAAGCAGAGGGCCTCCTCCCACACACAGTCAGGTTATTCGGGTTAGCTTCACACCTTCTGAAAAAGCCCAGAAGATTTTTTTAAAAAAATGGAAGATCCCGCAAGCTTTATATTTTTCACATCTCTAAACAAAACGAGGTGGTGGGACGAAATTCAGAGCTTGCTCGCACACGGTGCTCGCTTCGGGTGTGCTCGCTTCAATCGTGATAAAGTTTATCTATCTGTGTGCTCGCTTCGTGTGTGAACGATTCGGTTGATTTCCAGATAATTGTTGCATTTGTGTGTGTGTGTGTGTGTGTGTGTGTGTGTGTGTGTGTGTGTGTGTGTGTGTGTACATGCTGTAGCAGTTGGGACAAAGAGACCATGAAGGCATAGGGCAGACAGCACAGACAGCATGTGCCCCATTGAGATTCTGAAGATCAAACTAGATCAAGAGATTCCACAATCAAAGGAGGAGAGCTGGTCCTATGGTAGCAAGCACGACTTGTCCCCTTTGCTAAGAGAGGGTCCACCCTGGTTGCATTTGAATGGGAGACTACCTGCGTGAGCACAGGAAGAGATTCCACTTAAGGGATGGAGCCGCTCTGAGAAGAGCATCTAGGTCCCAAGTTCCCTCCCTGGTGGTATCTCCAAGAGAGGGCCGAGAGAGACTCCTGCCTGCAACCTTGGAGAAGCCACTGCCAGTCTCTGTAGACAATCCTGAGCGAGATGGACCAAGGGTCTGACTCTGTATATGGCAACGGCCTATGTTCCTATCTCTCGGAGCATTTCCAGACAATAGGATTTACCGCGGGTTAGAATTTGCCCCCAAAAACCGATACAAAAAACAGATTTTGTTTTTCTACCCCAGAAATAAATCGGCTACACTCCAATGCGCAGTGAGAAACCTGAATCGTCTCTGCAGTGCTCCTCGATAGCTCACAGGGACTTCGGGGTAAATCTGGACGATATGTGAACATACACCCTTCACGCCAGCGGAGAAGTGAGCTACAAGTCTCGTCTGGAAATACTCCTGGGCTTTTGAAAGCATGGGGAAAGGAGACACAGCCTGATCTGCTGTGGTTTCAAGGAAGCTGCCTTCTACTGAGTCAGACCTTTGGCCCATCTAGCTCAGTACTGTCTGCACAGACCGGCAGCAGCTTCTCCAGGGTTGCAGGCAGGAGGCCTGGGAACTTCTGCAGGTCCTTCTTCCCAGAGTGGCCCCACCCCCTAACGGGAATATCTTACAGTGCTCACACATGTGGTCCCCCATTTAAATGCAAACCAGGCCAGACCCTGCTTAGCAAAGGGGACCATTCATGCTTGCAACACAGGACCAGCTCTGAAACCCCAGAGAGCTGATACTCTTCCACTTAGGGCATGTGGCCATAGCTCAGTGGTAGAGAATCTGCTTTGCATGCAGAGAGTCCCAGGTTCAATCCCTGGCAGCATCTCTAGGTAGGGCTGGGAGAGACCACTGCCTGAAACCCTGCAGAGATGCTGCCAGTCAGAGTAGACAATACTGAGCTAGAGAGACCAATGGCCGGACTCCACTTGGCAGCTCCATCAAAGCATCCTTAGCTCAGTGGTAGAGCATCTGCTTTGCATGCAGAAGGTTCCAGGTTCAATCCCCGGCAGCATCTCTAGGCCAGGTTGGGCTCAGCTCATGCCTGTAACCTCGGAGAGCTGCTGCCAGTCAGTGTGGACAATACTGAGCTAGGCCAACCAAGGGTCTGACTCAGTATAAGGCAGCTTCCGATGCTCCTAAGCTATGTAGGACATGCTGGTGCCTCCTGGTTTAGACACAACTGAAAGCATCACAAGAAGAATCTTTGAGCATCACAAGAAGAGTCTTTGAGCAAACCCAGCTGCTTGAAAAGAAAAGAAAAAGAAAGAAAAGGGGATGAAGACAAGTTTGGTTCAGAGGTAGGGGTCAGTCTGAGTTTGGGGTGAACGTGGGGGTCAAGAATAATGCTATCCAAAGTCTCTTGCCAGGCTTCCTTGCAAATCAGCCCCTCACTGCCTGGACTGACAGAGCGGAGAATGGATGGTTCATTTCCTCCAGTGCCAAGAAACCTTTAATCATTCAATGGGCTAATCCTTGTCCAGGGAATTCTAGGGAAATTAAAAATGGCTTCGCTTGGCTCCGATCTGGACGACGCTGTTGCTTTCACACCACTCGGTTGTGTGGAACGCCTGAAAATTTATCTTTTTCCCAATAAAACATGAAATATATATATATGTTTGTGTGTGCCGTGGCAAGAATACAAGACATTTGGCTTGCCTGCATTCCTGAACATCCAATCTACTGAGCTTCCTAACCCCAGGCTGCTCTTAATGTGGACCCATTCTCTAGGAGTCAGTGCAGCATTCTCAAGTAGTCATGGGAACTTACATAGGAAGCTGCCATAACCGAGTCAGACCATTGGTCTATCTAGCTCAGTATTGTCTGCACAGACTGGCAGCGGCTTCTCCAAGGTTGCAGGCAGGAATTGCTCTCAGCCCTATCTTTGAGAAGCCGGGGGGGGACTTGAAACCTTCTGCTCTTCCTTGGAACTTGGAACCTTCTGAGGTTCCCCATCCCCTGAGGGGAACATCTTACAGTGCTCACACATCAAGTCTCCCATTCAGATGCAACCAGGGCAGACCCTGCTTAGCTAAGGGGACAAGCCATGCTTGCTACCACAAGACCAGCTCTCCTCTCCTGTGCAGATGGCCCAATGCCTTTAGAGCCTGTTAAATCTCTCTCAGGGGCAGCAGATTAAACTTGGTGTGTGGGGGATGACTCCAAATATCTTCCACGCCATCTCAACTTTGGTTTATTTTCCCCTCTCTTTTTCTTAAGAACACCTCATCAGCTGCCCGGGGCCAATGAATTTTAGATGGTGAGGTCACCATCAGTTGACTTTGAAGTAATTGAACCAGCATGTCGACTGTTCCAACACATCTCCAGACCGTGACTCACCACATTCTGGCATGACCCACTTTTCTTTTCTTTTCCCAAGAAGTGGCCCATGTGCGGAGGCACTCTTAGCCACAAACCGTGGGGATCGGGGCCTTGGCCTCCTGCCTCCAGGAGGGGCCTCCAAAAGTTCTGGGGGGGGCCCTCCCCAGAGTCCCACCACTGCCTCACACCCATCACGCTATTTGCCATTTGTGCAGCTTGGGGGGGGGGTGGAGGGAAGCCATGGAGCAGGCAAACCCCCCCATGGTGGGCACAGCATCCTGGCGCACCTGCACAGTGTAGGTATGGAGCATCGCAGGCCCACACACTACGAGCGCCGCTGCTCTGGGATAATCCACCTGGAATGACTGCAATGCCTTGTTTTAGTTACACAATCACTTACATAGATTAAGCTCTAGAAGGGTTAGAATGATTCCGAGTTCAAACCTCAGCTTAGATCATGGTTTGCTTCGCGACTTTGGATAGAACTGGCCAAGACCGTTTGGACTGGAAGATATCACTGAACTTGGTTTCTTTCTAACCATGATCCAAATTAGAATAATTCCGAGTTCAAACCTCAGTTCAGATCATAGTTTGTTTGGCAACTTTGGATAGAACTGGCCAAGACCGGTTGTATTGGAAGATATTACTGAACTTGGTTTCTTTCTAACCATGACCAAAAGTAGAATTATTCCAAGCCCCGCACAGGAGGGGAGAAGAGAGGGAAATGTGCATTCCCTAGACTTGGGGACATCACACAAAACCAAGGTTTAATCTTGGTCTCACATGACAGGTGAACTGCTCCATATTGTGTAGAAAGAAATGCTTTCTACTATGGTATGCAGGTCAAGCAGAGACCTTTCGGCACACCATCAGCTAGCCCAGGGGTTCCTACCCTGCGGTACTCCAGATGTTTCCAGTGTATTGTGGCTGGGGGTGATGGGAGTTGTAGTTCAGCAACATCTGGAGTGCCGCAGATTGAGAACCCCTGATCTAGGCATCCTAAACTTCGCGCTTTCAATATGAACTGCGCTTTCAATATGAACCATACCACCGTTCCGCTCATGACCACCCAGGCCCTGACATGAGACCCGCTCACAGGAAACAGAGTCAAGTTACATGAGACCAACGCAATAGAGTCCATTGTTCAGCAGTGATGTTGCCTTTGTATCTGCAGACGCAAGTGGACAGCACCCGTTTAATCTGCTAGAGGCTCAGGAAGCAGACAGGACCTTGGCATGGTATGGGAGCGGGGCATTAAATGCTGGGCAAATCTCCCAAATTTTGCCATTTAACCCTCCTCTCCCTCATGTTGAATAATATGATCCTTCAGATATTACAGTCGGACCATGCAAAAGGAAATTAAGGGCATTTGCAGAAATGCATTCTGCTTCTGTTCCTCTCGAGGGCAGCATTTTGCGAGTGGGTTTGGGTAGCCAGTGGACAAAACCGAAACCTAAGCATCAGCTGGTCTTGCGGTAGCAAGCATGAATGGTCCCCACTGCTAAGCAGGGTCTGCCCTGGTTTGCATTTGAATGGGAGACTACATGTGTGCGCACTGTAAAGGATTCCTCCGAAGGGATGGGGCCGCTCTAGGAAGGGCACCTGCCTGCTTGCATGCAGAAGGATCCAAGTTCCCTCCCTGGCAGCATCTCCAAGATAGGGCTGAGAGAGACTCCTGCCTGCCACCTTGGAGAAGCCGCTGCCAGTCTGTGAAGACACGACTGAGCTAGATGGACCAAGGGTCTGACTCAGTATACGGCAGCTTCCTATATCCCTATGCTAAGCCAGAAACAAATTTGGGTGCATGTTTTGGGGATCTGAGGACAAGAGGGTGGGCCAACCTGGCTTATCTTTTTCCCTTCGGCCTTTCCTTTCCGTTGCCACTCATGCGGCCCTCTTGGTGGCTGCAATTTCCCGCCCCCAACCCCCTCCACAGAATGCCCTGAGACAGGGTGCTGTATGGTGATGCAGTGACATTCATTATGGTCTTAATTGATTTTAATATTTTAATGTGATTTTATGGAATTCTATTGTATCAGCTTCTGTAAACCGGCCTGGGATGTGCTTTATGGAAGGTGGTATATACATTTAAAAATAAATGAATGCTAGATGGGCCGGACGCAGAACATCTGCACCTCTAGTTTCTCACACCTGCCTGCCGCTGCCGCTTTCCTGCCCACCTGCCACTGCTGCTTTCTTCCCCCGCCGCTCCTGTTTTCTCCCGCCTGCCCCCCACCTGCTCCATTTTGCCATCCCTGCCACTTTGTTTCCCGCCTTGCCTCCAGCGCTGCCGCTTTCCTCTTCCCCTGTCAGCAGCTTGCTTGCAAACTCTCGCGAGAGCTGCCACACATGAGATTAGCGGCATGTACGCCTAAGAGAACCTTAAGCGGCACACAGCAGGGAAATGCTTAACTAACAAGCAGAAGGTTGCCGGTTCGAATCCCCGCTGGTACTATATTGGGCAGCAGCGATATAGGAAGATGCTGAGAGTCATCATCTCATACTGCGCAGGAGGAGGCAATGATCAACCCCTCCTGTATTTTACCAAAGACAACCACAGGGCTCTGTGGGCGCCAGGAGTCAAAATCAAACTGATGGCACACTTTACCTTATGCTTAAGAGAAATATAGATATTCGGGGGGGGGGATTCTGGAGGGGGGCAGAAATGGCCACTGACAGATGATCACAAACTACAGAAAGCCCCGTTTATCCACCCCTGAAAATCCCCCCAATGACCCCCCATTCTCACCACCCTGAATAGGGTGGTGAAAACAGAAAGTGGGGTGCGTTTCATCAATGCGGGCTTTCGTAAAGCCAGTTTCTTCACACCGTGCACTGAAACAAAAAACCTCTGCTTTTTGAGCCTTCCTTCCCCCCACACCTGCCCCCTTCCCCCCCAAAGAGACAGCGAAAACCAATCTGCTTAAATCCAGCTTAGCCCTTTGTTAAAACATACACACACACTTTCCCAAAACATCGGCAGGGCAGCAAAACCTCTTTGAAACCACCGGTCCGATGGCCTTCTCCTCTCCCAGACAACACACAGCTGCGGAAAAGGGCACCGGGAGAACCTTTACATTCCTGGCAGGAGAATTCCAGCGACCGAACTCCAGAAGAAAAGGAAACTCTCTTAGAAGCCAGATAATCGCATGTTGCCCTGCATAAAGCAAGGAAGGGAGAAGCAGAGCAGGGGGTTTCTGCTCTTTTTGCATTCCCAGGAACTACACACACAGACACAGACACACACACACACACACTTAGGGACAAAGTGGACGTGACAAGGACCGCCATAATAGTGGTTCTCTTTGTCTGCTCGTTTCTCACACACAAGGATTTGCTTTATCGGACGTGGTAACTTTATTTCCCGCCCCCCAACAATTACCAAATTTCTTGGCAGATCTGCTGAGTTTTCTCTCTCTCTCTTTTGATCAGACCACAGTTGGCCAACAACCGAAAGAGTAGCAAAATACATTTCGGCTGCTGGTTGCATTTGCCGGAAAAAAAAGACTCTTGAATTGTGTTTAGGCTGAGCCAGGTTTGACCGTATTTACTGCATCGAAGACAGCTCTGGATTTAGGATGACCCCCATAAAAAGCAGAAGTTACATACAAGTTATGCCTGCATTTACATGAAAGGAAAAAGACTCTGAATTTAGGACAACCTCCTGATTTCTAATATTAAAAATGTGGGGCAAAAACCTAGTCTTTGATTCAGATCAATACAGTAGGTACTTCTGTTTCTTATGAAGGTGGTTCAGGGAGGTTTTGGTTTGTGTTTTTAATGCTCATCTGTGTGTTTCCTGAGCTTCTCAACATTCTTCTTATATTTATTCTGCTGGTTTATTGGCCTCGTGTGGAAGATGTCTTGTATTCTGCTGGTCAATGGACCAGAATAAAAATTCTATTCTATTCTACAAGGACACCATTTGCTTTTCAGAAGTTAAGAGCATCTATGCAAAAGCATCCACATAACCAATCAAAGTCACACGCTCCCCCTGCTAACTGAGCAAAGAGGCACCTTTTTAAAGTGGCGATTCTCTTTTATTTAGCAGGGGGAGAGTAACTGGTCCTCTCCGTCCCCAACACAGCATCCCTCCGGTGGCTGTTGCTGATGTCTATCTTATGTTTCTTTTTCAGATGGTGAGCCCTTTGGGGACAGGGATCTATCTTATTTATTTACTTACTTCATTTATTTATATGTAAACAGCTTTGGGAAACTATTTTGAAAAGCAGTATATAAATATTTGACATCTCCATACGTTTTTACTTCCTTTCTCCTGAACTAGGGTTGCCAACATGGCATCAGCTGAAACCGGGACAGGGACGCCAAGGGCATGGCCACCTAGGGACGGGGCTGGTCTGTTTTTGTTTTTGCTTTTAAAGCCACTGCTGAGCGATGGCAAAGCGGGACGGGGGTGAGAGCACTCCCGCCTCCCAAACGATGTGAATGGTAGGAGAGAAGGCGGCAAAAGAGGAAGGCGGGGCCAAGTAAGGTAGACCTCGCCACCTTCTCTACTACTGAGAGAAGATAGACCAACAGTCTGACTCAGTATATGGCGGCTTCCGATGTTCCTTGTGCAAGGCCCATTGGAGATGGGCCCTTAGCTCAGGGTAGAGCACCCAGGTTCCAGGCTCCAGGTTCAATCCCTGGCAGCTTCTCCAGGTAGGGCTGGGAGAGACTCCTGCCTGCAACCTTGGAGAAGCCGCTGCCGGCCTGGGTAGACAATACCGAGCTAGATGGACGAATGGTCTGACTCAGTATGTGGCAGCCTCCGATGTCATTCCACTCTGGCTGCCCAAGATCCTTTCAAGTGGAGACGTAAGTAACTGAGCCCAGAAGCTTCTAAGCAAAAAGCAACACAGGAAGCTGAGTCAGACCACTGGGACATCTAGCTCAGGATTGTCTACACAAACTGGCAGTGGCTTCTCCAGGGTTGCAGGCAGGAGTCTTTCTCAGCCCTATCTTAGAGATGTTGCCAGGGAGGGAACTTGGAGCCTAGATGCTCTTCCCAGAGCGGCTCCATCCCCTGAGGGGAATATCTTTCAGCACTCACACTTCTAGTCTCCCATTCAAATGCAAACCAGGGCAGACCCTGCTTAGCCAAGAGGGCAATTCATGCTTGCAGCCACCAGACCAGCTCTCCTCCCAAGCTACCCCCAAGATTTCCTACCCATGACATAAAACCAAGAGAAAGACACCCAGCGCCATGCCAGATCGTCCGACGGACTGCCAGTACCTTCGCACGTCCTCGCATCCTCCCGCAGTTTCGACCCTTCCGGACACTTGCAGTAGAAGCTCCCAATGGTGTTACAGCACTGGAACTCGCAGCCGGCATTCCCAGTTTCGCACTCGTTCACATCTGCAATTGAAGAGGGAGAGAAAAAGAGAGAAGTCAGGTGGTTGAACCCACCCTAACAACAGACCGACATTTTGGACATCGTAAAAGAGAACTTTGCGCCCGAGTGAGACCTTCGCATCCGACGACAGAAGGAGAGCTGGTCTGGTGGGGGCAAGCCTGAATTCTCCCCTTTGCTAAGCAGGGTCTGCCCTGGTCTTCATTTGAATGGGAGACTACATAGGAGCACTGTAAGATACTCGCCTTAGGGGATGGGGTCGCACTGGGAAGACGCAGAGCACCTGCCTGCTTGCCTGCAGAAGGTTCCAAGTTCCCTCCCTGGCAGCATCTCCAGATAGGGCTGAGAGAGACTCCTGCCTGCAACCTTGGAGAAAACGCTGCCAGTCTGTGTAGACAATCCTGAGCTAGACGCACCAAGGGTCTGACTCAGTATACGGCCGCCTCCTATGTTCCTATGACACTTTGTAGGATCATAGGAAGCCGCTGCCTTCTACCAAATCCAGCCTTTGGTCCATCAGACCGTCAGCGGCATCTCCAAGGTTTATTTATTTATTTATCAGATTTGTACACCGCCCCAAACTTTCGTCGCTGGGCGGCTGCAGGCAGGAGGTTGTAGGCAGGAGTCTCTCTCAGGCTCCCAGCCCTGTCTTGGAGATGCCAAGGAGGGGACGTGGAACTTTCTGCAGGCAAGCAGATGTTCATCGGGATCATCCACACGACGACGAATACGACAAATATTCACGGACCACTTGATGTCGGACGACGACTCTCTCCATCCCCGATGACTGGCCCCTTTTGTTGGGGGTGATGGGAGTCGTAGTCCAGCAACAGTGAGAGGGCTGAGGCTGTGAAGCCCGGGGCTATACAATGGTGGTCAGGGTTCCGGATCGGGGAGCTTTCCTAGCCCACTCAGTGGAGCGAACTTGGGACTTCCTGCATGCAACACAGAGGCTCTTCTACTGACCTATGCCTTTCCCCATCGGTAAAGTAGACAATGCCATTTGTCCTGGGAACGACCGATAGGATCAAGCCGGACCACTTGACCGGAGCTGGCATATATGTTGCCACGACATCCCTGAGCACAGCAGCAGATGTTTCGGAGCCACTCTCAAATCACTGAGTTCACATATTAACTGAAGCCGAAGGTGCCGTGGCTGAAAAGGCCAGAGAGAATCTTACCCCTCTTTGAGTTGAGAGAGAAAGGGAGAGACGACACCACTCCAAGGACTGGTTCTGCTCTGGGCTCGGGAAAGGCACAAACTCAACCCGGCGCCGGCGCTGCTTCCTTACGAAGCAAGGCTACGACACCAGGGCATTTTCAGTTTAGAAAAAACATGAGACGGCCGAGAGGGGAGACATGATAGAGGTCCATAGAATCATGCAAGGTGTGGAGGAAGTTGAGAGAGAGAGAGAGATTTTTTCTCTCCCTCGCCTGACACTCAAACCAGGGGTCATCCTGTGAAGCTGATGGCCAGGACATTGAGGGTCGACAAAAGCAAGGACTTTTTCACACGACATATAATCAGCCTATGGAACGCTCTGCCACAAGATGAGGTGACAGTCAAACAGCCTGGATGACTTTCATCTCCGGCTGGATGGCTTTCATCCCCTGCTAACTGGACAAAGAGGCACCGTTTCAAAGTGGTGGTTCTCTTGATTGAGCAGGGGGAGAGCAACTGGCCCGATCCACTCCCAGCACAGCATCCCTCCAGTAACTGCTGCTGGTGTCTACCTTGCGTTTCTTTTTAAATTGTGAGCCCCTTCAGGGACACGGATCCCTCTTATTTGTTTGTTATTTCTCGATGTAAACCACTTTGGAAAATTTTGTTCAAAAGCGGGATATAAATATTTGTTGTTGTTGCTTAGAAAACTTCATGGAGGAGAGGTCTATCAACGGCTAGTAGTCAGAGGGCTGTGGGCCACCTCCAGCCTCAGAGGCAGGATGCCTCCGAGTACCAGTTGCAGGGGAGTCACAGAGGGCACGCCCTCAACTCCTGCCTGTAGGCTTCCAGCAGCATCTGGTGGGCCACTTTGTGAAACAGGATGCTGGACTAGATGAGCCACCTTGGGCCTGATCCAGCAGGGCTGCTCTTATGTACTTCAGCTTCTCAAGGAGGCAAATCTGCCAGCGGAGACACAGCTCTTCAGAGCAGCGCTTCTTAACGTGGGGGTCCTGATGTCACTGAACTACACCTCCCAGCATCCCCGGTGGCTGGAGATGCTGGGAGTTGTAGTTCAGCAACATCTGGTAGCCCCCACGTCAAGAAGAACTGCTTTCGAGAGCATCATTATAAGAGGAAGACACTATTGTTAAACACCAAGCGAAAGCTGGTCAAGAGTAAAGGCAGATCAAGAGCTTTGGAAAGAAGGATCTCCGGGCTTTGAGAGTCCTTCAATCAGGCCTCGGCAGCTTGAGAGGAGAGCCGGGCTCGGAAGTGTCCGACCAGGAGGTCCTGCCAGAGAGGAGGCGTTCCAGGCGACTTCATCTGTCACAACATGTTGGGGAGAGACGGATGAGGCACCCCGGCACTCTTGAAGGGTTTGGAGCCCTGACAGGGAGAGTGAACTCTCCTGGGGCAGAAGTGAGAGTGTCCAAGGCCCAGATACAATCATTCAGCCTTATTAGAGGTGTCCGCCGGAAGGATCTTTCATTGTGAGAGAAGATACGCCCGATGGCACTCCAGAAGTATCTGCCAAAAAAAACTCCCGGTGGTCAAAACAAGGGGAACGCCGAGAGTTCTTGGAGGAGCTGCCATGGAACTTGGAACCTTCTACTCTTCCCAGAGTGGCTCGATCCCCTGAGTGGAATCTCTTACAGTGCTCACATGTGGTCTCCCATTCATATCCAACCAGGGTGGACCCTGCTTAGCTAAGGGGACAAGTCATGCTTGCTGCCACAAGGCCAGTGCCTTAGCTGTATTTTCAACCTCCCAGATTCAACCATGGGCATCTTAGATTGCAGGGTTGGGAACACAGGAACCTGCCTTCTACCGAGTCAGACCATTGGTCCATTTAGCTCACGGCTGTCGACCCAGACTGGCAGCAGCTTCTCCACGGTTGCTGGCAGGAGTCTCTCTCGGTCCTATCTGGAGATGCCAGGGAGGAAACTTGGAACCTTCTGCATGCAGACATATGGGTGTGCTTCCCAGAGCAGCCCCATCCCCTCAGGGGAATGTCTTACAGGGCTCACACATGTAGTTCCCCCATCCAAATTCCCAGCAGGGTGGACCCTGCTTAGCAAAGGGGGAAATCCATGCTTGCTACCACAAGACCAGCAATTCACCCATTAGAGAAAGGTCTGCAGAGCAGACAATACTAGGCTACATGGTTGCATTCAGGAGAAAGCAGCTTCATACATCTGTTTTAGATTTCGGCATGTATGAGTCACTAAGCACTATAGACTACAAAATCCACAATGCAGTGCAATTCAGAGCAACATGAGCTTGCACAAGAACATAGGGTCTGCAAAATGTTAGATACTAACTACGGCCCCCCAAATGAACTAGTTCTGAATGGTGAGTGAGACAGATTTCCTGCTCCACCACCAAGAAATACGTTCATTTTTGAGCAAAGAGCTTTGAATTAGAAGAGTTTGTATGTGTGTGTTTTCCCTGTTGGATTCAGCCTCAGTATTACCCAGGGGAGCCGAAAGTACGCAAGCCAGCGGTGGTGTTGAAATGATCATTTGGAACAACAGCCTTGTCTGGAAATTATGTGAATGGATGAGACACTGTCTTAATTTGAGTACAAGGGATCTACATGGGCGGTGCTCATTAGGGGTGTGCAAATAATCTGACCGAATAGATTCAACTCGAATCTGCTTGCACAGTATGGGACTCATTCAAATCTATTCCAATTCGCCGGAACTCGAATAGAATTCGCTTGAATTCTATTTGCATTCGATTCGAGTTCACCCAAATTCAAATCGATTCGAACAAATCCCATTCTGTGCAAGCAGATTCAAGTCAAATCGATTCGAATTCGTATCAATTCGATTGAGTTCTCTGCACATCCTTAGCGCTCATAGGATACGTGGCTTCCCATTCAGGCATGCAAATGATTGCTCTCACCCCCAAGGAAAAGAAAATCACATGAACGATATTTCAACGCAGGCTGCCCACAAGAATAGCAGAGACGCTTATTGAATGACAAGCGTCTAAAGGTGACTAGGCCAGAGGGGAGAGACAGGTATGCGCTAGGCCTGGAGAGAGTCCAACAGCCCAGTTTGGCTCGGATTTTTCCAACCCTGTTCAGGGAAAAAAACAGCGCTTTCTAAAGCTCTAAATGACGGCGAGAGTCGGATTCGATCGGGTCGGACCCAATCCCGGCTTTTGCCTTTGTGCACAGGCCTAGTATGCACGCACACACATTTGTTTTATAGACCCCCTATCCCATCTTCCCTCCTGTTTTTGGAAGCACCATGCCCCCTGGTGGCCGAACTTGAGAAACTCTGCACAGTGCCCCCCCCCCCCCGCCTTTTAACATCTTCACCCTTTTCATTTTCAATTTATTTTTTAAATCATAACAGTGCCTGCTTTATATCCTAAAACAACATATTAAAGATATTGGGTCACATCTTGACTATCTGTCCTGAAATTGTATGCGTGCCCCTGCATTTCGCAAGAATTCACAGACAGAATCCAGGTAGTTTGAGACATACTTTTTTGAAATTCTTGTCTCCCTCGTTTTCAAAGTATACCCCCCCTGCACGTGACTGCAACAGCCCCAATCTTTTCAACCCACCGTGGCCCTTTTTTAAACTGACAGAAATTTGGCCCTTTAATAACTCCATTGCAATCTATCCTCCATGAAACCTCAGCTGTGCATAAAGCCTCTTCCTATCTACTCATTCAATTATCTTGTTTTTCAAAAGCAGTTTCCTCAAGAATATGGAGTCCAGACGAATATACAACAGAACCATACAGGAAAAAAAGATCCTCGCCAGCAGAGAAAGACAGCTTAGACTGCAGGATCGGGAAAGATTTCACACGTATTTATCCACACATTCGTCCAACTCAGACATTATGCTACAGGAGTGTACCGATGTCTGTACACTTGTACGTGAGTGTGTGGATGGGTGTATCTGTGTTCATTTTAAAAGTGAATCTGGATACGGACCCTTCAAATGCATGGTACAGATAGGGAGTGTACTTGTGTACCCGCATTCAGCATAACGTGTGAATGACTGTACCTGTGACACTATACACTATCCGTATGAGTGTTGAACATAATGTGTGAATGGGTCTATTCAACACATGTACAGAAGCAGACATCCAATTTGTGCCTGGCATTTAAGGGGAGCCCATACTCAGGCTCACTTCTCAAGCTAACACATGTGCAGTCATTCACACAAACATATCTACGTGGGTGATAACACCTGTATGCACATATACTTAAGAACAGAAGACCAGCCCTGCTGGATCAGGCCCAAGGAAGCCCATCTAGCCCAGCATCCTCTTTCACACCGTGGCCCACCAGATGCCTCCGAGAAGCCCACAGGCAAGAGGGGAGGGCATCCCCTCTCTCCAACTGCTAATCCGCTGCGGCCATCTCCGAACAGGGCTAATGTGCCACAATTAATCGTCCAAAACGCATCTGGACAGCTTGAGTGGGTGGCACTTTTCTTATGTGCCAATGGATTCGTGGCAATGAGAAATGCCTATATCATCTAGCCGAGGTTCCCCACCTGTGGCACAGCAGCTGTTGCTGAACTACAACTCCCATCACTCCCTGCTACAGATTATTGTGGTTGGGGATGATGGGAGTTGTAGTTCAGCAACACCTGACGGACCCCAGGTTAGGGACCCCTGTCATATAGGCATGATATAGGCCTATATATAAATCCATCTCTCTTCTCCCTGGAGCTCTGGGTGGGTCCCGTCCGGGGCTGAACACATCTCCATCTCTTCCAACAAGAGGAGAGGGTCATCCAGATTGCTGATAATTAATAGCTTCCACTCTCCTAATCCACATCAAGAGAGATCCGAAGGAGCTGTCTGGGTGGAGGGTGCCCTTTTCCCCTTCGGAAGCATCTGAACGCCTGCCAGGGCTTAACTGCATTGCAAAGGTTTACATTCCCTTAATCCGGCATTCCAGGGCCCTGCCAGGGTTACAAGTCTCACGGAATGGCTGCTCATCCCCAAACCTTTGGGAGATAGGAGGTGTCTCATTCGCAAGGGCTTCCGATTCAGACCTTGAGTGGGGAGGGGACCGAGAGAATGTGGGGCCAGCAGAGCAAGACTGGAAAAGGTCCCAAGACAAGGCCTCAGAAAGGCTGAAGGTAGGGGTGTGCACAGAGCCGTTCTCGGCAGTTCGGTTCAGATTCGAATCGAACCACCGGTTCGTTAGAACCGGCCGGTGGATCGGTTTGTGCAGTCGAATGGGCTCGAACCTGTTCAGCCTAGATCGAGTGGCTCTGCTTGTAAAGGGGAATCTAGTAAGGATTGTATGGATTTCCCTTTACAAGCATAGCCGCCCAAACCGGGTCGAACCGGGTCGATCTGAACGGGGCCCAGTTCAGTTCAAACTCAGTCCGGCTCCTTTTGGGAGGCCCCAGACTAGTTTGAGCTCGAACCAAGATGGTTTGAATTGAACCGATTCTGCACACCCCGAGCCGGAGGTTCAATGCTGAAAGAGCCACATGTTCTAACATGTTGTTGTTGTTGTTGTTGTTGTTGTTGTTGTTGTTGTTGTTGTTATTATTTTGATTTCTATATTGCCCTTCCAAAAATGGCTCAGGGCGGTTGACACAGAGAAATAATAAATAAATAAGATGGATCCCTGTCCCCAAAGGACTCACAATCTAAAAAGAAACACAAGATAGACACCAGCATCAGTCACTGGAGGGATGCTGTCCTGGGGGTGGAGAGGGCCAGTTACTCTCCCCCTGCTAAATAAAGAGAATCACCATGTTAAAAATGGTTTCTCTTTGACAAGTTAGCAGGGGTAACATATATTGAAAGAGCCACACATTTACAGTATATTTTATTTATATCTTTTCTCTACAGTATGGCTAGGCAGAAGTGGTGTGCAAACAGGTTCGACAAACATATTCAACGTCGAATCGGTCCGATTCAACCGTCCGGGGTCGAACCGGACCACCCCCTGTTCACTCCGACTTCGGACCGAACCCCACTGGGAGTTCGCGGTTTTTTAAATCACTTGCCCCCTCCGGGGGAATTCCTCTACGTAGCGGGGGGATTCGCGGGGGTTCCCCCCTCCCCCCCACCAACCTCCTTGCCAGCCTAACTGGCCATTTGGCGCAATGGCCCTCCAGAACGGCCGCTGCACTGGAGGGGGAAGGCCCAAATGGGCTGAAGAGCTGGCCGGCCGGCCAGTTAGGGTGGCAAGGAGGCCGGCGAGGGGAGGGGGAACCCCCATGGACACCCCCCGCCAACTAGAGGAAGTCCCCCAGAGTGGAATACGTTATTCAAAAATTGGGGGGGAATTCGAGAACCGCCCCCCTGGAGCAGGGGGGTTCAAGGGAGTGCCAGACCAACCCCCCCCCAGAAAAACTGGGGGGGGGGGGTTGAGGGAGTGCTGGGCCAAACTGGCCCAGTCCAGTTCGGATCCGGTTTGGACTCGAACCGAACCAGGCCAGCCAGTTCCGTGCACACCTTTACCTGGCACTGTCCCCAGAAGTGCCAGCTGCCTCATACTGAGTCAGACCATTGGTCCGCCCAGCTCAGTATTGTCTGCTCTGACTGGCAGCAGTTCTTCAGGCAGGACCTGCCGGGAGATGCTGTTGGGGACTGAACCTGGGACCGTGTGTCTGCAAAGCAGATGCTCTGCCACAGAGCTACAGCGCATCTCTTGGCCACTGTGAGTGCGGGCCAAAGTTGTGAAGCCCTGGTTTATAGTCTCAAAAAGAGGTTCATGTGAAGAGGTCGAAAGAGGGAGCTTTAATGAGCACTACAAACAGTGGATCCCGTAATGCCATGCTTCCAAGCCAATTTGGTCTCGTGGCCGCAAGCATGACTTGTCCCCTTTGCTAAGCAGGGTCTGCCCCGGTTTGCATTTGGATGGGAGACCGCATGTGAGCACCATAAGATATCCCCTATAGGGGAAGGGGCCACTCTGGGAATGCTTGCATGCAGAAGGTCCTAAATTCCTTCCCCAGCATCTCCAAGACAGGGCTGAGAGAGACTCCTGCCTGAAGCCGCTGCCAGTCTGTGAAGACAATATTGAACGAGATGGACCAATGGTCTGACTCAGTAGAAGGAAGCTTCCTATGTCTGGGTCTCTCCGCAAACGGTTCACCCAAGCCATCGCATGGCTACCAGACAGAGAACGGAGAGAGAAACCATTTGCGGGAGGACCCAAACCTATACAAATCATATTTGCGACCTCTCTTTTCTCTCTCTCTTTCACACATACAGACCTAAATCGCCCTCCCGACACACAGAGAGAGGATTCTTCCCCCCTGTCCATTATTCAGAGAGCCATAAAACATGCCACTGTGATTCAATCCAGACACCAGCCCCCACAATTTATTTATGTATGGGGAAAGAGCACAGGAAAAGGGCCGCTCTGTGGGGGATAACCAAGTTCCTGGAGGGGCGGGGAGGAAGAAACACAATCCTTTGGGGTCTTTAAAAAAAACAAAAAACCCTAAGCTTTGAAAAGCTTAAGGATTTGAAAACCTACCTGATGTTTTAGGAGTTAACAGACAGCACCAAACCGCAAAGGATGCTCTTAGGAGGAGGATACAGACAAGGGGTTCAGATTCAAGAGGCAGTTTTTCCTTATAACCAGAACAAAACATTTGTTCAGTGTTTTGAACAAGACAAAAGGAGTGGACGAATGCTAAGGAAAGGGCCTCTCCATTGCTTACGTTAAACATGCTTTACGGCCTAATAAGGAACATAGGAAGCTGCCATATACTGAGTCAGACCCTTGGTCCATCTAGCTCAGTATTGTCTACCCAGACTGGCAGCAGCTTCTCCAAGGTTGCAGGCAGGAGTCTCTCTCAGCCCTAGGTTGGAGATGTTGCCAGGGAGGGAACTTGGAGCCTAGATGCTCTTCCCAGAGCGGCTCCATCCCCTAAGGAGGGGAATCTCTTCCAGTGCTCACGCTTCTAGGCTCCCTTTCATATGCAACCAGGGCGGACCCTGCTTAGCTAAGGGGACAAGTCATGCTTGCGACCACAAGGCCAGCTCTCCTCCCCTTGAATCTGCTCCCAGATCAGCACAAACTCCTGGTCTTTCCCTTCCATGGTCTTGCCCCTCGCTACATCTCAGCTCTGCAGCTCCACCATCCTCAGCTTATTAAGATACCTCCTGCACCCTCAAATGACTCCGCCTTTTCTCCCTTGATGCCCCTTATGCCTGGAACCATGTCTGAGACCTGCAGAGATTTCCTGCTCCCCTTAAACCAGGCTTCCCCAACCTGCAACCCTCCAGATGTTTGTTTGTTTGTTTGTTTGTTTGATTGATTTATAGACCGCCCTTCCAAATTGGTTCCAGGTGTACGGGACAGCAAGGGAGAAGGGCCTGAGCCGTTTAAGGCAGGCTTCCCCAACCGGCGGCCCTCCAGATGTTGCCGAACTACAATTCCCATCGCCCCCGCTATAACATATTGTGGCTAGGATGATGGGAATTGTAGTTCGGCAACATCCAGAGGGCCGCCGGTTGGGGAAGCCTGCCTTAAACGGCTCTGGCTCTTCTCCCTTGCTGCCCCTTACACCTGGAACCAACTCCTAGGCCTCCATAAGGAACAGCCCTGCTGGATCAGGCCCAAGGAGGCCCATCTAGTCCAGCATCCTGTTCCCCACAGTGGCCCACCAGATGCCTCTGAGAAGCCCACAGGCAAGAAGTGAGGGCAGGCCCTCTCTCCTACTGCTGTTCTCCTGCAGCTGGTGTTGAGAGGCATCTTGCCTCTGAGGCTGGAGGTGGCCTATAGCCGGTCCAGACTAGTAGCCATTGATAGACCTGTCCTCCGTGAATTTGTCTAAGCCCCTTTTCAAGCCATCCAAAATGTGGCCATCGCCACATCCTGTGGCCGAGAAACCCACTGATTAATTGTGTGCTGTGTGAAAAGGTACTTCATCTTGTTAGTCCTAAATTTCCTGGCCATTGGTTTCATGGGATGATTTTATAGACCCATATCATGTCTCCCCTCAGTCGTCTCCCTCAGTGGCTCTGCCCTTTCTCCCTTGCTTCCCCTTATATCTGCAACCATCTCCCCAACCTCCATAGATTTCCTGCTGCCCTTAAAGGACTCCCGCCCATCCTTCCTTGACCCCCTTTATGCCTGGAACCACCTCCAGGACCTCCATAGGTATCCTGCTGCCCTTAAAGGACTCTACCCACCTTACCTTGCTCCCCCTTATGCCTGGAGCCATCTCCTCAACCTCCACAGATTTCCTGCTGCCCTGCAATAGTTCCGCCCATCCTCCCTTGCTCCCCCTTAGGCCTGGAGCCATCTCCTGGAACACTTCTGCAATGCCTCCTCTCGTCCTTCCTTCAGATCCCTTCTCAAAACCCACCTTCTCCACAGAGCCTTTGGCATAAGGCCTTCGCTCCCACCCGCTACTGTAGAGGTACCATCGAATCGGAGTCGACACCTGGCGACCGCAGAGCCATGTGGTTTCCTTTGGTAGAATAGTTAAGCTAAAACCTGTGTAACTGCAATGACGGCATATTCTTCCCCTGTTTACCCCGCCTCCATTTCCCTTCCCTTCTGGGCCTGTCTCCCTTGTATCGCTGTCTCGATTGTAAGCTCCTTGGAGACGGGGACCTATTCTCCCATTCTCTGCAAAATGCCATACAAAATTATGATTTTAAATGATGCATTCTGCACACACCTCGTTATTCGCTGGGCAAATATGCGGTGCGCCATTCGCACTTCAGGGTAGGACACTTTATATGAGGTGGGGGGAAATAAAGCCGTATAATGCGCAAGTCTCTTCTCCCCGTTACGAGGTTCCCTCTGGCTGCGGTTAGTTATAGGCCATTCTGGCACTGGCTATAAAATTTGCATCGGTCCGAGAGCCATGAATCAGCTGTCGCCCGCATGCAGGTGTCCCGAACAAAGACTGATAGAAGACAGACACTAAATCAATAGGGGAGAGCTTGGAAATTGAGCTAACCAGAAACAGCTGGGCTGGAGACAGTCTACTCAGACACTTTGAATAAGGAGGGAGGAGATCTTATTCCTATAATGCTACTGTGCACGCAGGCAACAATTCAATTCATTATGTTTTAATTTTTAAAAATGAGGGAGGGTCATTAGTGACAGGTTCTGACTTTGGTTTCAGTTCAATGAGACACATCAAATTAAAACTGCAGTGGGAGTTTTCTGCACCAAATAGGGAGGAGCCTTATACTGAGTCTGACCATTAGTCCACCTGGCATAATATTGTCTACACAGACTGGCAGCAGCTTCTCCAAGATTGCAGGCAGGAATTTCTGTCAGCCCTGTCTTGGAGATACTGCCAGGGAGGGGAACTTGGAACCTTCTGCTCACACTTCTAGTCTCCCTTTCATATGCAACCAGGGTGGACCCTGCTTAGCTAAGGGGACACGTCATGCTTGCTACCACAAGACCAGCTCTCCTCTCTGCAGCGAAATCCAGTTAACACCGCAGAACAGATTATGCCATGATTGTCTCTTATTCCATTGGGGGGTCCCATTGGTTCAGCCAGACAGAAACTAATCTCAGATCTGTGGCCCTTTTGCATGAAATACTGTATAACAGCACATTCCAACCCAAAGATCTCCAGACATTTATTTTCTGACATTTTGCAAACTCTGTCCGGGTTTGTGCAAAGGTCTGGATTCTGAAATCTATTTTAGCACAGAGAGAGAGAGAGAGAGAGAGAGAACACCAAGACAGCCTTTCTTTCCATCCCTCCAAAATATCATGGTTTCGTTTTGCACCAAGTTTCTTTTTGCACTTGAACAAATTCCAGCATCTGACATCAAAACATTCAGAGGGCTCTTCATCCAGACTTGAACCTAACAGTCGGGGTTTTCACGAAATCCTCTGCAAACGAGCCTCGTACATTTGACGACAGGGTGATTAATGACATCTGCTCAACAATTCAACAGTGTCCAGGTGTGTGTACAATTCACCACTGCTGGCCAGGGTGCAAAGATACCGCGGCCACAATCCTTGGTGGTCTTAGCAGCACCGAGGCAGAAGTGTAGGCACGGTTAGAAATCTCCTGAAAGTTTTCACCGCTGCCAAGCACCCCACTGAGCAGGCAAGTCGGTTTTAAATAGAAAAAGAATTTGGCTATCAGCAAGTGTCTTTAATTCATAGGAAAGCATAAGAAAAGCCCAATTAATCCAGGATCCTGCCTTACACAGCAGCTAACCAGATGCACGTGGGAAGCCTACAGATGGGGGAAAGTGGGCAAAGGCTCTCTCCCATTTGGGGGGCATGCCACCTCTGATCCCGATGGAAGTATCTCGCTACCAAGGCTGGGAACATAGGAAGCTGCCATATACCGAGTCAGATCATTGGTCCAGCTAACGCCATTCAATTCCTTTATTATGATCACAGACCAGCAGAGTTTACAAACAGAAGTCCAGCCCAAAAAACCTTCATAACCTACAGATTTATGATACAGTGTTTAAGCACATACTTCAGAATCATTGTTCACTGATCTGTATGCTTAATGAACTCCTGGCGGATTTTACTGGCTGTCAAACAGAACTTAGCCACTTTATAAGATCTCAGGTCATTCTGGTCATTTAAGAGATAATCAAGAATCACTCTGGTTTCTCGTCGGCTAACTGAGTATTGTCTGCCTACCTACCCAGACTGGCAGCGGCTTCTCCAAGGCTGCAGGCAGGAGTCTCTCTTGGTCCCATCTGGAGATGCTGCCAAGGAGGGAACTTGGAACCTTCTGCCTGCAAGCCGGCAGGTACTCTTCCCAGAGTGGCCCCAGTATCTCTTACAGTCTCACATTTATTTTATTTTTATTTTTATTTTATTTAACACAATTTTTATACCTCCCCAAACGCTAGCTCTTTGGGTGGTTTACACATGTAGTCTCCCATTCAGATGCAAACCAGGGTGGACCCTGCTTAGCAAAGGGGACAATTCATGCTAGCTACCATGAGACCAGCTCTCCTCTCCTTCAGGGAATCCCTTTTTTAAAAAAAACTGGAGACACCGGGGGTTGGACCAGGGACCTTCTGCGTCCAAAGCAGATTCTCTACCACTGAGTGACCATTGATTGTCTCATCCCTTTTCAGAGCCATCTAGATGTTGGGTCGCCACCACATTCAGTGGCAGCAAGTTCCACAGTTTAACTACACGTTCTGTAAAGAAGGACTTCCGCTTGTCTGTCCCGAATCTTCACTTCAGCGGAGGACCCCAGGTTCTAAGATTATGAGAGAGGGAGGAAAAACAACTCTCTGCCACTTGATCCACATGGTGCAACATTTTATATACCTCTATCATGCCCCCCCCCCCGCTCACCTGCTTTCTTTCTAAACTAAAGAGGCCCAACTGTTGGAGCCTTTCTTCATAGAGTCACCGCTGCAGGCCCCGGATCGTTTCGGTTGTGCCTTCTCCAACTCCAAAATATCTTCCTTTAGGTGCAGAGCTTTCATTAATGTCTGGTTTTTTTGGGGGGGGGGCGGACTGGGGTGGCTATGCAGGTTCCCTGCTGATCTTTGAAACCAAGTGTGGGTCGCCCACTCACATTCTAACAGGCTCCACCCACCCTTGACTTCCAAGGTCAACCGCAGGCAGCAGTTCTCCAGGGCAAAGAAGTGGATCTGGTCCCACTCTGGTACAAGCAGGACAAATCGACCAACGAGCCGGTTGAAGAGCTGGTTTGCACAACTTGGACTTGGAGAAGCTCATCACGTGGTTCTTGTGAATTTAGTACACTGAGCATCTAGGGGCCATAAAGTGTCAAGCATCTCTTATGGCCATGAGTGAGCATGGAGTTTGGTCAGTATCCCTCAGCAGTCATTGAAAGCATATGTGCTGCTAGCAGCTATGGAGAGCCAGTCTGGTGGTGAAGTAAAGTAAAGTCGTGCCATCGAGTTGGTGTCGACTTCTGGAAGAACCATGTGGGTTTTTTTTGGTAGAATACAGGAGGGGTTGACCATTGCCATCTCCCGCACAGTATGAGATGATGCCTTTCAGCACCTTCCTAGATCACTGCTGCCCGTAGCAAGCATGAAATGCCCCCCCTTTACTAAGCAGGGTCTGGTTTGCATTTGAATAGGGGACTACATGTGTAAGCACTGTAAAATACAGGTGAAACTCGGAAAATTAGAATATCGTGCAAAAGTCCATTAATTTCAGTAATGCAAATTAAAAGGTGAAACTGATATATGAGACAGACGCATTACATGCAAAGCGAGAGAAGTCAAGCCTTAATTTGTTATAATTGTGATGATCATGGCGTACAGCTCATGAAAACCCCAAATCCACAATCTCAGAACATTAGAATATTACATGGAACCAAGAAGACAAGGATTGAAGAATGCACGATATTCTAATTTTCCGAGTTTCACCTGTATGCCCCTTAGGGGATGGGGCCGCTCTGGGAAGAGCACCTGCATGCAGAAAGCTCTCTCCAAGAGAGAGACTCCTGCCTGCAGCCTTGGAGAGGCTGCTGCCAGTCTGGGTAGACAATACTGAGCAAGATGGACCAATGGTCTGACTCAGTATGCTTCCTGTGTTGTAACCTCCCAACGGTCTGCACAATTGTGTTTATGCACCGCTTTTCAACTAAGCGAAGAGAGTGCCGCTTTCTTCTCGAACGGAGGTCCAGTTGCAGATACCACCAGCTCGTTGGGTGGTGACCCCAAACCGGGCCTTATCTAGGGTTGCCCCCAGGGCTCTGAAACACACTCCCCAATGAAATCAGACCCTCTCCATCTCCTCCTGGTTTTAAGCGACTTTTGAAAACACACCTCTTTCATCAGGATTTGGTTCCGCATGTTTTAATGCTTTATCCGTGGTTATTTCAATGGGTTTAATATGATTTCTGGTTTGAATTGTTGTCGGGTTTCAAGTGCCAACCTCCCCGAGATTTTATAGGGAGCGGTGTATAAATACGATTAAATAAAATAGGACCGATTTCAGGGGCGGAGCTATATTTGTGCGGACGCATTTGAAGAACGCAAACCGCTCGGCTGCTCTCCCCAAACCCCGTCCGGCCTCATTCCCAGCTGGGAAATGAATTCCAGGGGTCTATGTGAGTTCCAGGGGTCTATGGGGGACTTCCGGGTGCTCACCATGCCCCGGCTATGTGACATCACCTGCAGGAGGCATGGCTGGTGTGCGTGAGAGGCCACCAGGGCGAGGGGCAAAGGCGTCCCCCTCCCCTAGCTAAGCACCTGGCTGATCTTGAACATGTTTGGGGGAATTGTTCGAACGTAGCTGCTTAGAGGAATCCTGTAGTGTATGAAAGGAATTACAGGTCGCCCGTTAAATCCGAATCCAAGAGGATATTGCCTGGCGGGCTAACAGAAAGGGTGAGTTCTGGAGCTAGAACGTGGATTCATAATCTTTTATGGGCCGCAGGCATGCCGATTGCCTCCAGACGGAAAACCCTCGGTATGCATACCCGCACAGCATGGCTGCAAAGAGGACAGGACCTTGCAAAATTAGGCAGACCATGGCTAGATTAAGGCCCAGTGCAGACGCACACGCTCACTGGAGTTAAACATACCCGAGGTTTCAATTCTTAACTCCAAATTGCACCGCAGACATTTACCAAACCGTGGCCAGCCAAATTCCAGTTGAACGAGAGGGGTTCCCCCCCCCCCAGATGCTCAGGCACATCCCTGCCGCCTCTATGATTGGAGTTTGGAATAGGCACAAAACCGCAGTTATAGCTGAGTCAGCATTCGGGCGTAACGCTTAAGAACTGTATCAGGCCCAAGAAGGCCCATTTTATCCATCCTGTTTCCCACAGTGGCCCACCAGATGCCTCTGAGAAGCCCACAGGCAAGTTGTGAGGGCCTGCCCTCTCTCCTGCTGTTACTCCCCTGCAACTGGTACTCAGAGGCATCCTGCCTCGGAGGCTGGAGGTGGCCTATAGCTCTCAGACTAGTAGCCCTCGATAGACCTCTCCTCCATGAAGTTATCCAAACCCCTCTTCAAGCCATCCAGGTTGTTGGCTGTCACCACTTCTTGTGGCAGAGAATTCCACAAGTTGATCATGCATTGTGTGAAAAAGTACTTCCGTTGGTTGCTCCTAAATTCCCTGGCTTCCGCGGCAAAACCTCAGTTGTCAGCGGCAAAACTTAGAGTTAACCAAATGTTCCAGTTGGAGTCTTGCTAGGCAATCCAGAGTTAGTTTCTGGCCTATAGCCACGGTTCTGCACATTCAGGCACGCTGAAGTTACAACCTTGGCCAGCTATAACTGTGGTTATCCCTTACGTCTGAATTCAGCCTATGGGAGAAGAGGCTGGAAAAGGGGTAAGTTTTATTTGATCTAAGATATTTTATGCAGCCTTGGGTGAGGCATGATACATTTCACAGGCTGGGATTATATTTAACTAGCAGGTGAGGTCTGTCACTGACCAACTAAAGCCATTCTGCGTCAATTATATTTAAAAGTAAGTTCAAAAAATGAAATATGCAACAATATTTTTTAAATTAATGTGCTTTCAAAAAGGAAGCAAAAGAACAGTTTGAAATGTGTAGGACCTCAACTTCAAACATTATTCATTTTATTGAACAATTACCATACATGGAAAATTTGACAAAGATCTTCTGCTTCTCAGACATTTTGGAATTATTGATCCAATTATTGAGTGTCAAAAATCTGCTGAGAACAATAACTGTTGAAACAGGATCATTATATTCCAAATTTCTGCTAATAAATACAAAAGCCATCATTTCAACCTGTCACCCAGCATATCCTGGTGTGAAAAGGAATGCATTCAGCTAATTTCAGTGGCAGGATGCTGTGTATGTCAATTTCAGTCTCTGTAGATCTTTGGGAAGTGTGACTTTATTCCGCACAAACACCTCATCACATTGATCGGTTTGCCTTGGAAGCAAATTTCTCTCTATTCCCCTCTTTCCTTCTTGGATAATAATGAAGCACTTCTTGGTTTGCATTGTATAGACAAGGAACAGAGATGCTTTCTTGGACATGTGTTTTAGATACACTTTGGTGGGTGTTTTTTGTTTGTTTTTTTAATGAGTTTAAAAAAGAAGAAAACACAGCAATCCCTGGCAAGACCAGCCTTGTGTCCTCAAGACCCACGACATCTCACTGGAAGATAGCCATAGGGCAAAGAATCCATAGTGGGTGACTACGAGACACATAGGGCCAGAATCCGCCCATCTGCTGCCTTTTCATCACCGCTGTGAACAGAGAGCATCTGCAGTTGGTCCTAGACCCCAAGAAGTCATCCAATTTGGTTTTAGGGGAGAGAGAGAGAGAGAGAGAGAAGGATTCAGGGCACATCTGGTCCTTTATTTACAGAGGTTCGACATTCTCACAGGAAAGAATTTGCCAGGCTAAACTGATAACAACCACCCACCCCTCCTCCTGCTCCATCTGTCTTCAGGCAGAAGAGCTCACGAAAGAGACAAGCTTATTGTATAGGAATTTATGGCATCTCGAGAAGGGGAAGAAAACGAGGACGCGTGAGGAGTCGAAGGTGGGGGGGCTCCTCGCGATCGGCATCTGCCCAGTGTCCTGAACAATGGTTGTACTTATCACCCTCCCCGAAGAGAGCCCCTAAATGGAACCAGCCTGCTCTACTGGCAAGTCAAGGCTCCAGATGAAGCAAATTCCAGCAAAATGCGGGCAAGGGGGGGGAAGAGAAAAGAAAAGGAAGAGTGCAGAGATCAGGGCGTCCCGGGGTCTAGGAAGCCAAGAATGTATTTGTACCTTATTCCGGGCCACAGCCAACACTGGTAGGTGGATCTCTCTCTCTCTCTCTCTCTCTCTCTCTCTCACACACACACACACACACACACACACTTCACCCCTCCTCTCACACTCTTAGTCTTTAAGGTATGAGATCTTTATGGGAGGCAAGCTGGTCCTGTGATAGCAAGCATGAATTGTCCTCTATGCTATGCAGGGTCTGACCAGGTTTGAATTTGAATGGGAGACCATGTGAACCTGTAAGAGATTCCCCTTAGGGGATGGGGCCATTCGGGGAAGAGCATCTGTACACGACTTTATCACCATGTCTTATGGCCGCGAGTGAGCATACAATTTGGGCCGTATCCTGAAGCAATCACTGAAAGCATAGCATATGTTCCGCGAGCCGCTATGGACAGCTGGTCTGGTGGTAGCAAGCCTGAGTTGTCCCCTTTGCTAAGCAGAGTCTGCCCTGGTTTGCATTTGAATGGGAGACTACGTGGGTGGGCACTGTGAAACATTCCCCTTAGGGGATGGGGCTGTTTTGGGAAGAGCATCTGCATGCCTGTATGCAGAAGGTTCCAAGTTCTCTCCCTGGCAGCATCTCCAAGATAGGGATGAGAGAGACTCCTGCCTGCAACCTTGGAGAAGCTGCTATCTTGGAGATGCTGCCAGGGAGGGAACTGGGAACCTACATGCTCTTCCCAGATCGGCTCCATCCCCTGAGGGGAATCTCTTCCAGTGCTCACACATGGAGTCTCCCATCCAAATGCAAACCAGGGCAGGCCCTGCTTAGCTAAGGGGACCAGTCATGCTTGCTCCCACAAGGCCAGCTCGCCTCTCTTCTCCTCTCCACAAGCCACCCAACAGGCCTGGAGAACTCAACCACTGGGCACCAGTATCAAAGGGGCCTCTCCTTTAATTAAACTCCGCACCCAAGCAAAACTGATGAGGGCGAATGGCTTCATGCTTCAAGGTTGTGCAGCATAATCTCGGACGCCTTTCCCTGCCTCCCGCCCCACATCCGTGCTGTACTGCTCAGCCCGTTCTCCCCAAGAAGCTAGAACAATGGCTCAGATGTTGCAGTTGGATGGCAAATGAAACCCAGCCTGCCCGAGCGGCATAAAGGCAGACAGGCACTTGACACGGTCTGTGTTCCTGCACGCTCTGGTAGGAGACAGGAAAGACACATCCGTGATTCCCTAAAGAAATCCCCTGGATATATCCTAGAGGTTTTGAAGCAGACCTTTTCTGAAGCCAGCAAAAGCGGTTCTCTCCAGGAGTTACATCCCAGGGGGTGGGCAGAATTTTATTCCCACTAGCATCAGCCCCAAAAGGGTATGATTACAGAAGAAAGGGGATGGACAACACTGAGCTAGATGGACCAGTCTGACTCGGAATAAGGCAGCTTCCTATGTTCCTAAAATTGACAGCAAAGATAAACACTCACGATTAAAAACGGGACATTGCCCGCCACTAAGGCCAGCTTTTATAAGTCTCTCTGCAAAAGATTTCTGTGTCCCAGTTCAAGCCAAGGAAATGTGGAGCTGTGTTTTGGGAAGGAGGTTTGCAAGCTTGTCTGCAGTCCTCTGATAACCTCGCCCCAATCTGAATTTAATTCTTCCCTGTTCCGGTTTCCCCAGCTTTTCCTAGAATGGTTGCCACTGCGTTTTAAATTTGAAAGAGAGAGAGAGAGGAAGGAAGGAAGGAGGGAAAGGAAGGAAGGAAGGAGAAAAAGAGAGAAAGGGAGAGAAAGAGAGAGAGGAAGAAAGGAAGGAAGGACAGAGAAAGAGAGAGAAAAAGGAAGGAAGGAGAAAGAGAGAGAAAGAGAGAGAGAGAGAGAAAAGAGAAAGAAAGAGAAAGAGAGAAAAAGAGAGAGAGAGGAAGGAAGGCGAAAGCGAGAGAAAGAGAGAGAGAAAGGAGGGAAGGAAGGAAGGAGAAAGAGAGAGAAAGAGAGAGAGAAAGAAGAAAGAGAGAGGAAGGAAGGAAAGAGAGAGAGAGAGAGAGAGAGAAAGGAGGAAGGGAAGGAAGGAAGGAAAGCGAAAGAGAGAGAAAGAGAGAGAGAAAGGAGAAAAAGAGAGAAAGAGGAAGGAAGGAAGGCGAAAGAGAGAGAAAGAGAGAGAGAAAGGAAGGAAGGAAGGAAGGAAGGAAGGAAGGAGAAAGAGAGAGAGAAAGGAGAAAGAGAGAGAAAGAGAGAGGAAGGAAGGAAGGCGAAAGAGAGAGAGAAAGAGAGAGAGAAAGGAGAAAGAGAGAGGAAGGAAGGAAGGAAGGAAGGAAGGAAGGAAGGAAGGAAGGAAGGAAGGAAGGAGAAAGAGAGAGAAAGAGATAGGAAGGAAGGAAGGAAGGAAGGAAGGAAGGAAGGAAGGAAGGAAGGAGAAAGAGAGAGAAAGAGAGAGAGAAAGAGAGAGAAAGAGAGAGGAAGGAAGGAAGGAGAAAGAGAGAGAAAGAGAGAGAGAAAGAGGAAGGAAGGAAGGAAGGAAGGAAGGAGAAAGAGAGAGAAAGAGAGAGAGAAAGGAAGGAAGGAAGGAAGGAAGGAAGGAAGGAAGGAAGGAAGGAAGGAAGGAAGGAAGGAAGGCGAAAGAGAGAGAAAGAGAGAGAGAAAGAGAGAGAGAGGGAGGAAGGAAGGAAGGGAGGAAGGAAGGAAGGAAGGAAGGAAGGAAGGAGAAAGAGAGAGAGAGAAAGAGGAAGGAAGGAAGGAAGGAAGGAAGGAAGGAAGGAAGGAAGGAAGGAAGGTGAAAGAGAGAGAGAAAGAGAGAGAGAAAGGAGAAAGAAAGGAAGGAAGGAAGGAAGGAAGGAGAAAAAGAGAGAGAAAGGAGAAAAAGAGAGAAAAAGGAAGGAAGGAAGGCGAAAGAGAGAGAGAAAGAAAAAAGAGAGAGAAAGAGATAGGAAGGAAGGAAGGAAGGAAGGAAGGAAGGAAGGAAGGAAGGAAGGAAGGAGAAAGAGAGAGAGAGAGAAAGAGAGAGAGAGAGAGAGCAAGGAAGCAAGGAAGGAAGGAAGGAGAAAGAGAGAGAAAGAGAGAGAAAGAGGAAGGAAGGAAGGAAGGAAGGCAGAAGAAAGAGAGAGAAAGAGAGAGAGAAAGATAGAGAAAGAGAGAAAGGAAGGAAGAAGGAAGGAAGGAAGGAAGGAAGGAAGGAAGGAAGGCGAAAGAGAGAGAGAAAGAGAGAGTGAAAGGAGAAAGAGAGAGAGAGAGGAAGGAAGGAAGGAAGGAGAGAGAGAGAGAGAAAGGAGAAAGGAGAAAGAGAGAGAAAGAGAGAGGAAGGAAGGAAGGAAGGAAGGCGAAAGAGAGAGAAAGAGAGAGAGAGAGAGAGAAAGAGAAAGGAGAAAGAGAGAGAAAGAGGTAGGAAGGAAGGAAGGAAGGAAGGAGAAAGAGAGAGAAAGAGAGAGAGAAAGGAGAAAGAGAGAGAAAGAGGAAGGAAGGAAGGAAGGAAGGAAGGAAGGAAGGAAGGAAGGAGAAAGAGAGAGAACGAGAGAGAAAAAGAGAGAGAAAGAGGAAGGAAGGACGGAAGGAAGGCGAAAGAGAGAGAGAAAGGGGAGAAAGAGGGAGAAAGAGGAAGGAAGGAAGGAAGGAAGGAAGGAAGGAAGGAAGGAGAAAGAGAGAGAGAAAGGAGAAAGAGAGAGAAAGGGAGAGGAAGGAAGGAAGGAAGGCGAAAGAGAGAGAAAGAGAGGGAGAAAGGAGAAAGAGAAAGAAAGAGAGAGGAAGGAAGGAAGGAAGGAAGGAGGGAGGGAGGGAGAAAGAGAGAGAAAGAGAGAGAAAGAGAGAGAAAGAGAGAGAGAAAGAAAGAGAGAAAGAGAGAGGAAGGAAGGAAAGAAGGAAGGAAGGAGAAAGAGAGAGAAAGGAAAAAGAGAGAGAAAGAGGAAGGAAGGAAAGAAGGAAGGAAGGAAGGAATGCAAAAGAGAGAGAAAGAGAGAGAGAAAGAGAGAGAGAAAGGAGAAAGAGAGAGAAAGAGGAAGGAAGGAGAAAGAGAGAGAGAAAGGAGAAAGAGCGAGAAAGAGGAACGAAGGAAGGAAGGAGAAAGAGATAGAGAAAGAGAGAGAGAAAGAGGAAGGAAGGAAGGAAGGAAGGAAGGAAGGAAGGAAGGAAGGAAGGAAGGAAGGAAGGAGAAAGAGAGAGAAAGGAGAAAGAGAGAGGAAGGAAGGAAGGAAGGAAGGAAGGAAGGAAGGAAGGAAGGAAGGAGAAAGAGAGAGAAGGAAAGAGAGAGAGAAAGGAGAAAGAGAGAGAAAGAGAGGAAGGAATGAAGGAAGGAGAAAGAGAGAGAAAGAGAGAAGAAGCAAGGAAGGAAGGAAGGAAAGAAGGAGAAAGAGAGAGAGGAAGGAATGAAGGAAGGAGAAAGAGAGAGAAAGAGAGAAAGAGAGAGAGAAAGGAGAAACAGAGAGAAAGAGGAAGGAAGGAAGGAAGGAAAGAAGCAGAAAGAGAGAGAAAGAGAGAGAGAAAGAGAGAGAGAAAGGAGAATGAGAGAGAAAGAGAGAGGAAGGAAGGAAGGAGAAAGAGAGAGAAAGAGAGAGAGAGAGGGGAAGGAAGGAAGGAAGGAAGGAAGGAAGGAAGGAAGGAAGGAAGGAAGGAAGGAGAAAGAGAGAGAAAGAGAGAGAGAAAGAGAAAAGAGAGAGAAAGAGGAAGGAAGGAGAAAGAGAGAGAGAAAGAGAGAGAGAAAGGAGAAAGAGAGAGAAAAAGAGAGGAAGAAAGGAAGGAAGGAAGGAAGGAAGGAGAAGAGAGAGAGAGAAAGGAGAAAGAGAGAGGAAGAGGAAGGAAGGAAGGAAAGAGAAAGAGAGAGAAAGAGAGAGAGAAAGGAGAAGGATAGAGAATGAGAGGAAGGAAGGAGGGAAGGAAGGAAGGAAGGCGAAAGAGAGAGAAAGAGAGAGAAAGAGAGAGAGAGAAGAAGGAAGGAAGGAAGGAGAAAGAGAAAGAAAGAGAGAG
>NC_069672.1:7092500-7105663 GCF_027244095.1 Hemicordylus capensis | reverse complement strand
AAAGAAAGAAAGAAAGAAAGAAAGAAAGAAAGAAAGAAAGAAGGAGGGAGAAGGAAGGAAGGAGCAGGAGAGAGAGAGAGAGAGAGAGGGAGGGAGGGAGGGAGGGAAATGAGGGGGGAGCGCAAAATTTGTGCACAGCCAGGGTAGGCACACAGCAGACAAGCTCCACTGGGAGCCAGTGTGCTCTCCAGGCGTGAGGAATGCTCCTTGGCTACCGAGGCTGCCAAGGATTAGCCCACACAAGGCAACAATGGGTGGAAAACAACTGTGGCAAAACCAAAAAAAACTGGACAAGTAAGGAGAGCGGAGCTCTTGCCGGGAGAAGATGTTTGGGATTTGGAGGAGGATCCCAGCCCTGAACTCCACCTCTGGCTGGAAGGCCGTCCCCCCATTTCCCTCTGAAGGACCAGGCTGCACAGACAACCAGCAAATGACTAGCTGACTAGCTGGTTTGAGGTTACAGTGGGTCTCCGTATGGGGGCAAAACACTTCCGAGATGAAAAGATGCGGCTTGGATTTAGAAATCCAGCCTGGATCCATTTCTTTCTGGAAATGAATGTGAGGCAGGAAATTCATTTTCAAGAGTGGGGGCAGCTGATGAGATTGGCTATTTGTTGGGGGGGGGCTGGGATGCAATGAAGAGGGTGCCTTTTGGGGTGTGAAATGTGCAGACCATTTGGGGAGCAGGGTGCAGTATGACATACCCATATATACCCCATATATACCCCCCAAAAAAGGAACAGAGGAAGCTGCCATATACTGAGTCAGGCCATTGGTCCATTTAGCTCAGTATTGTCAACACAGACTGGCAGCAGCTTCTCCAAGGTAGCAACGAGAATGGGAGAAAAGGGATGCCAGCCTGCAGTGGGGGGAGGCAGCCGCTGCCGGGAGTTGGCGGGCAGGCGGGAGGAGGTGGCAGGCCAGCTTTCTGACTGACCTGCCAGCCAGAAAGTGCCAGAGGGGGTGGGGCAGAGAAGCTGGTGGGGAGAGAAGCAGGCCAGCCAGCCAGCCAGAAAGCCAGGCGGGCCGGGGGGGGGTGAGAAAAAGGCAGTGGCAGTGGGTGGGCCAGCTGGAGGCACAGATCATCTATCTATCTATCTATCTATCTATCTATCTATCTATCTATCTATCTATTAAATTTGTATTCCACCCCCTACCGAAGTCTCTTGGCAGTTTACAGCATAAAACAAACCAAGAATAAAAACAAACCAAGAATTTAACAAAATATGTACAAATCAGATTAAGATATCCATAAAAACACCAGCTAAGAAGCTTGGCTAAACAGATGTGTCTTTAGCTGTTTCCTAAAAGCCAACAGAGATGGAGCAGCATTCATTCATTCATCCATTCATTCATTCCTTAGATTTCTTTACTGTCCTTCCAAAAATGGCTCAGGGAGGTTTACACAGAGAAATAACAAATAAATAAGATGGGTCCCTGTCCCCAAAGGGCTCACAATCACAGCAGGAAGTGTGTTCTACAGCCCTGGGACAACTACAGAGGAGGCTCTGCTTTGAGTTGTCACCAGACAGACTGGCAGCACCCTCAGACTAATCTCCCCAGAAGATCTTAATAGGCGGTGAGGTTCATAACGAAAGAAGGCATTCTCTTAAATACCCTGGGCCCAAGCCATTAAGGGTTTTATAGGTAATAACCAACACTTTGTATTTTGCCCGGAAACCTATTAATAGCCAGTGTACATCTTTTAGAATCCAAGTAATATAGTCTCTATAGGACATCCCAGAGATCAATCTAGCAGCAGCATTCTGCACCAATTGCAGCTTCCGGACAACGTACAAAGGCAGCCCCATATAGAGTGCATTGGAGTAGTCAAGTGTGGAGGTGACCAGCATGTGCACCACTGTCTCTGTATTTTTGGCCACACACAGAGCCCACGACTTTCCTTTCTTCACACAAATATGCACATACATACTTGTTCTTAAAAACAAGCCTTGTTTCTCCCTTTCTCACAATGGCCACATTCGCACGGAATGGGAAACTGGAGTGGCAGAGAACTGAGGTTTCCTTACTGTTACATCCAAACATGTGCAACTCCGGGCCCATCCTTTCTGTGACCCAAGGTTTTGCTCTGGAGACTCCAATTTGAACCCTCAGTTTGTAGAGAGTTTTACTGCTCAAAACCATTCAACGGGGCCTCCGTTGCATCCAAATTCAGCACTGGAGGCTGCATTTGACCGGACTGGAGTTGTGGGAGGAAGCTTCTCCCTCTCTCCCTACATGATTGGCTGTGCAGGCTATCCTTCAAGCAGGAAGGAAGCCCGCTCAGCCAGTTCCCCCTCCTCCCTGCAGTCTCACTGACTGCAGAGAGGATGCTCTCCCTGTTGTCCAAATGCGGACAGGAAAGCAAGGGGTGCGGGTGGAGCGGAACTGCGGGTACGTTGAACCCTGGTTCCATGTAACATGTGAATGCGACCCATATGAACATTTCTGGGATATTTCCTTAAGCTGCAATCCTATGCACCCAGCAGTTACTTGGAAGTAAGCCCCACTGAATACATTCAGGCTGAACTTGGAATAAAATGTATAGAATTGGCTACCATTCTAGGCAGCATTTACTTGAGGGGACCTTTTATCAGAATTGAAAATTAAGCTATGTAAGTCACAAATCTGTCCAAAGAACTTTTGCTGAGGACAACGCCTTTCAATGTTACTGATTGATTGATTAATTAATTAAGTGCCATCAAATCAGTGTCAACTCTTAGCAACCAGATAGATAGATTCTCTCCAGGATGATCTGTCTTCAACTCGGCCTTTAAGGTCTCTCAGCGGGGCATTCATTGCTGTTGTCATTGAGTCCATCCACCTTGCTGCTGGTCGTCCTCTTCTCTTTCCTTCAAATTTCCCCAGTATTATGGACTTCTCAAGGGAGCTGGGGCTTCACATCATGTGTCCAAAGTATGAGAGTTTGAGCCAGGTCATTTGTGCCTCGAGCGGAAATTCTGGATTGGTTTGTTCTATGATCCATTCATTCTATGATCCAATTCTACTACCACTCACCCAAAAAAAGTAAAACAAATGAAAAGCTAAAACACAAAATAACCAAACACCACACAAAAACTGGCATAAGGTTTTAAAAATGTTTTATATTATATTATGTTTTAATTCTGTACACCGCCTGGAGATTTCGATGTTAGGCAGTATATAAAGTCCATGAATGAATGGATGGATGGATGGATGGATGAATAAGGACTACATTGTGATGGATCTACTCAGCTATTTTGGACTGGCCTGCTCTCCAATCTGTGCCTGCTGGTTGCCCGTAAATAGAAGGAAATAATCTCAAAATTCCTAAAAAATAAAAATGAGGATTTCTGTATTAAAGACACACATTTCAGGAAGGTGTTGTTCAATGAGTGATTTCAGTTGAAATGCATTGGGGTTTTTTGGAAGCCAAAACTCTCTCCCTCTCTTTCATCCTCAGGAGAGGAAAGACAAAAGAAAGACAAGAAAACTAGCAACAGGCTTTTCAAAAAGTCCTGGAAGAAGAAGGAAGTGTGTGGTGGGCAAAGGGTGGGTGGGTTTGTTTGCTTGTTAGTAAAAGAATTACCCAGAGGAAATGCCAATCCACCATATTCACCCTTCTCTAGATCTCTGAATGTGGTCAAGATTTGCTAGTGGCATTTTTTTAAAGGAAAGGAAAAGAGTTCCCAGCAAATGCTGGGGCGATCCGATGCCTCCTGAGGGTGTGGTTGGGGTTCTGAGTAAGGGGAAAAGGATGGTCTTCCCTCTGGAAAAAGGTAGCCAGAGCTCCTACCGGTCTTCCCTCTAACAGGGAATCCCAAATGTTGTTGACTACAACTCCCATAATCCCCAAGCAAAGGCTATTGCAGCTGGAGATGCTGGGAATTGTAGTCAACAACATCTGGGAATCCCTGTTGGATGGAGCACTACCTGTCCTGAACTCCATTTGCTTGCAGACGGAATGCTCCCATTTTGCAAAAAGATCTCCAAAGAGTCTGCTCAGCCTGCCTAAAAGGATCTTGGGAAATCAGATGGCAGGGCTGGCCTTGCTTGCTGGCCGTTGGTCAGAAGAGGTGCCTGTAAGCTATTCTGATTTCTGATTGGCTGTGGCAGGGATAGACCCTGCCCACCCTTGGGTGGCGGGGAAGAAAAGAAAGGGACATCCTGATTGGTGCTGGCGGCACAAAATATGCAATTGGGGTAGTGACTAAGCATGGTAATTGCTTCACTTGCGGGCATGGGATCCCACTGAACACCCTAAGAGGGAGGAGATGGTTTTAAAAAGGAATTTAGACTAGCCAGTGCCATCTACTGGCAAGCAGTGGAAATGCAAGAGTAATATTCCTGCAAGAGAGACACGCAGAGAAGCTGTCCTCATGCGCCTTTGTATGCAGAAGGTTCCAAGTTCCCTCCCTGAGCTGACAATACTGATCTAGATGGAAAATGGCTATAAGGCAGCTTCCTGTGTTCTTATGTTCCTAGCAATTGCCTTTTAGGAGAGGAGAGCTGGTCTTGTGGTAGCAAGCATGACTTGTCCCCTTAGCTAAGCAGGGTCCACCCTGGCTGCATCTGAATGGGAGACTAGAAGCATGGGCACTGGAAGATATTCCCCTCGGGGGATGGAGCCACTCTGGGAAGAACACAAGGTCCCAAGTTCCCTCCCTGGCAGCATCTCCATGATAGGGCTGGTAGAGACTCCTGCCTGCAACCTTGGGGAAGCCGCTGCCAGTCTGTGAAGGCAATACTGAACCAGATGGACCAGTGCTCTGACTCATTATATGGCAGTTTCTGATGCTCCTCTGTGCCTATTTACCCGAAAGGGACAGCTCTCTGAATTTAAGACAACCCCGCTCCCCCATTTCTAACATCAAAGAATTTGGGGAGGGGAAACCTTGTCTTGGATTCAGGTGGCTACAGGATGATGTTTTCCCACCGCTGTGCAACCCTTCAGGGGTGCAATATGAGAGAGAAATCTGCAGCGCTCTAGCCAGGCGCTGTTGATGCGCCCCCCAAGAACCGACACGCTAGGTAGCCACCTAGTCTGGCTAGTCAATGAGCCAGCCCTGCCTATCTGCCTTCTGCAGTACCTCTCCCTGCCCCTCCGCCGAGCCGCTGCAGCACATAACAGGTTAATGCTCCCAGCCACTGGCTGGCCGGCCGCCAAGGGGATAAAGCAAGCCGGACTGACCAGAAGGCTCATCCTGACGCCAGCACCTGTGCCTTGGCCGGAGCCCAGCAAGCCTGCTGCTCTCAGTGCCCCGGGCAGCCCCTCCCGAAAGCAGGTTGGGCACCGCCGTCCTCTGCAAGGAGCTATTGTTCCATGGGAAACTGGCTGCCGTCCTGGTCTTCATCTGTCAGCAGGGTTTTCAGAGAAAATGCTCCCAAATATGAAGTGAATGCAGCCGGGCTGGGCTCGAATCCTCGCTCAGGGGGGAGAGGGGGAGGAACGGGGACCTTAAGAGTGTGTCCGAGCTAATCCAGTGCTCGGGGAGATGAGATGGGGGAGCGTCCTCTACCATGTGAACTTTTGCCCGGGTTGCAGCGAGGATTGCCACGGGCCCTGGGTTTGCCGTCTGAGACATGCACCCCGGAAGAGGTCAGCCCCCGAATCTGTTCAACGAGGAGGCGAGGCCTGACTTGGCAACATGGTTGCATGCTCAAAAAGTTATTTACAGCGTCCCTCCAGCATATTCCAGTGTAAAAATCAGTGCATTCCCCCACTTCTAGGTTGGGGTATGCAAACATTGGTATCTGGAGGCAATCAGGACGGGTGATTTTATTTTGCACAGACAAATCCACAAACAAACCAAAGAGCGCTTGAAAATAGACGATCGATCAGATTTTTTTTAATATGCGTAGAATA
Organism: Hemicordylus capensis; assembly: GCF_027244095.1. Lineage (NCBI taxonomy): Eukaryota > Metazoa > Chordata > Lepidosauria > Squamata > Cordylidae > Hemicordylus > Hemicordylus capensis. The sequence goes on along the minus strand of NC_069672.1, from coordinate 7,099,818 downwards.
ATTTTCTAGCCTACTTTCCTTAAGGAAAGGAAGCTTATGAGATCAGCGTGTGTGTGTCCCCGTCCCTATCAACGGACCAAATTCCGGTTATGATTATGATTTCGGTTAAATGATTCGGACCAAATGTATTTAATTATTTGTTTATTCCTTCACTTCTAGGTTGGTATATGCCAAATTTGGTATCTGGAGGCAATCAGGATGTGTGGTTTTTATTCTGCACAAACAAATCCACAGACAAACAAAAGAGCGCTTGAAAATAGGCAATAGGTAGATTTTTTTAAAGATCTGTAAAAAAATGTTTAGCCCATTTTCCTTGAGGAAAGGAAGCTTATGAGATCGCCCAGGGGTGTATGAGTGTGTCTGTGTGCGTGCCCATCCCTATCAACCAATTTGGACCAAATTTATTTACTTACTGACTTACTGACTTATTCATTTATTTATCTAGCTGTATGTTGACCGCTTGGGGAACTTTTGTTGAAAAGCGGAATATAAATATCCATCAGCATCACCAGCCATCGCAACGCAGAAGGGATTCCCTGATGAGATCACATGTCAACAATGACTGGGTTAAATTGAACTGGTGGGACACCTTCTGGTCAAATAGTCTCAGTCAATGTGCAGATTTCCCCCATTCGGACATGGCAGCATCTCCTGGAAGGCCTGGGAAAGGGTTCTGCCCGAAATCTCGGAAAACTGCCTGCCAGTCAGTGTAGACAATACTCAGCCAGTTGAACCAATGGGCTTGCTCGGTATAAAGGCAGCAGCCTGTTTAATGTATGAAATTGCTCTCAGCTGTCTTTGCAGATGGGGCCATAGCACAGAGGCAGAGCATCTGCTTGGCAGGCAGGAGGTCCCAGGTTCAATCAACAACAACAACAACAATATTTATATACTGCTTTTCAACAGAAGTTTCCAAAGCGGTTTACATAGAGAAGCAACAAATAAATAAATAAATAAATAGAGATGGCTCCCTGTCCCCAAAGGGCTCACAATCTAAAAAGGAACATAAGACAGACACCAGCAACAGCCACTGGAGGGATGCTGTGCTGGGGATGGAGAGGGCCAGTTGCTCTCCTCCTGCTAAATAAAGAGAATCACCACGTTAAAAAGGTGCCTCTTTGCCCAATCCCTGGGACAGCTTCACTTGGAGAATCCATAGTGCAGTGGCCTTCCATGCAGAAGGTCCCAGGTTTGATTTTTAGCAGCATATCCAGGTAGGGCTGGGAGAGATTCGTGTCTGAAACTTTGGAGAGCCGCTGCCAGTCTGGGCAGGCCAGAGGTCTGGCTCAGTATAAGGAAGCTTCCTAGGTTCATCAGGAGCACCCATAGCTCAGGATTAGAGCATCTACTTTGCAGGCAGAAGGCCTTTCCAAGGCCTGCATGCAGGTTAAATCCTTGGCAATGCCAAGCTAGATGGACCAAGCCAGATGGAGCCAGGAGACTCCTCCACCCTCCCAGGAGCCAGGAGACGCCTCCAGACTCCCAGGAGCCAGGAGACGCCTCCAGCCTCCCAGGAACCAGGAGACTCCTCCAGCCTCCCAGGAGCCAGGAGACTCCTCTAGCCTCCCAGGAGCCAGCAGACTCCCCCAGCCTCCCAGGAGACTCCCCCAGCTTCTCAGGAGCCAGGAGACTCCCCCAGCCTCCCAGGAGCCAGGAGACTCCTCCAGCCTCAGGAGACTCCTCCAACCTCTCAGGAGCCAGGAGACTCCTCCAACCTCAGGAGACTCCTCCAACCTCTCAGAAGCCAGGAGACTCCTCCATCCTCAGGAGACTCCTCCACCCTCCCAGGAGCCAGGAGACACCTCCAGCCTCCCAGTAGCCAGGAGGCTCCTCCAACCTCACTGACTCAGCCTCCCTGACTCAGTAGAAGGCAGTTTCTTATGTTCACTCAAGATGTTCTTCTCCAGGAACCTTATATCTCATGATTGCTCTCCTTGTTAAGAATCTTCTAATAAATCTCCAAGGTATCCCATGATTCCTTAGGTCACAGTGAGAAAAGTGTTGGTCTCAAAGATTGTGGATTATTGTCCTCACCTGTCAGATAAGACCATGTCCAGCAACACTCCAAACCTGGGATGGGTCTGTAACTCAGGTACAGAGCACCTGTTTTGCATGCAGAAGATCTCAGATTCAATCCCGGGCAGCATCTCCAAGTACAACTGGGAAAAACTCCTGCTTGAAACCCTGCTACCAGAGCTGCTACCAGCCAGTGTGGACAATCCTGAGGCAAAGGGACCAATGTTCTGGCTCTGTCTGGCAGCTTCATACGATCAACAGGAGCATTTCCCCCACTCCTTTGTTTATCAAAACACAAATGTGTGTTGATAATGCAGTGGAGGGAGGAGCCCACGAATGAATCAAAAACTGCAGCAAACTATGAATATGGAGTACTCTGGAGAGAGAAAAAAATTAAAAACAGGGTTTGGGGAATTCCAGTACATCAGTTCTACTTCAGACACAAGAGCATGTAATTCGGAACTCAGAAGCCAGGAACGGACTCAGTTGAGGAGAGTGCCCAGACTCAAGCTGTGTCAAAGCTGGTCTTGGGCAGAGATTCCTCCCAGGGGTAGCCAAGGGGGGTGGGTGCTTCCCTCCAAATAACTCCCACTCTCCCTTTCACTTTCTCACCCACCAGACTGAAATGTGATAGCTAAGTGTCAGACAATACAGTCCTAGTTTATGATGGTTCTGTATCTGGAATTATTTATTTTATTTATTAATTCAATTTATATACCATCCTTCCAAAATGGCTTAGAATGGCTTTTAAAATAATTAATTATTTTAAAAGCCTTCCATCTTCTGAAGATGCCTCATTCATTCACTCCTCTACCCCAGCAGGAGAAGCCAGTGCAGCCAGGCAGGGATAAGACTCCTCCAGCCACCCAGGAGCAAGGAGACTCCTCCAACCTCCCAGGAGCCAGGAGACTCCTCCAGCCTCCCAGGAGCCAGGAGACTCCTCCAGCCTCCCAGGAGTCAAGAGACTCCTCCATCTTCCTGGGAGCCAGGCCAGGCCCTTTGCTTCCTTCCTTCCTGGCCAGGAAGTGGGCTGAGTAAGACCATGTGATCGGGGGAGGGTGCAGGCTCATCTCCCCTGCATTTTCCAGCTGGCCTCTCTACCCAACCCAGTTTTTCCTGCCACATTTTCCAGCCTGGAAAGCTGGAAGATTTGGCCTAATCCCCAAAGGCAGTATTTTCTAAGAGGAATCTGGCCCATTTTCCAAATAAGTTTGAAAATGTCATTCAAGCTTAAAAGGAAAATAAACTAGCAATGTTAATTACCTTCCCTCCATGAGATGCTGCCAGGGATTTCGCCGGGAATGAATAGCAAAATCCTCGGTCCCTAATAATGTTCTTTGCCACCCCTTTGCTCCACCAAACTAGTTGTTCTAGATTCATCCCCGGTCTCAATGGACCATTTTAGCTCGGGATGATCTTCTCCCCTGTGCTCTCCTGCTGAGTCATCCTTTTGTACTCTACAATCTGTGCACTGAATTCATAACACCCAGGAAAACATTCTTCCCTTGTCCCAGGAACACACCAAAGCTGAAATTTGGACTATCGTAGGATATCATATCAATCATAGGAAGCTGTCTTATACTGAGTCAGATCATTGGTCAATCTAGCTCAGTATGGTCTACACAGACTGGCAGCGGCTTCTCCAAGGTTAGAGGCAGGAGTCTCTCCTGTCTGGAGATGCCAGGGAGAGAACTCTGAACTTTTGACTCTTCCCAGAGTGTCCCCATCCCCTAAGGGAAAATATCTTATAGTGCTCACATGTAGTCTCCCATTCAAATGCAAATCAGGGCAGAAACTGCTCAGCAAAGGGGGCAATTCATGTGTGCTACCACAAGACCAGTTCTCCACCTGGTCTCAAAGCACTGAAAGACATCTGCCTTCAAGTTCCCTTTTAAGAGAATTGGAGTGATACAATTGGTGTTTTCTTGAATTTTGTGGGTTTGACCATAAAAGTGTATTGTGCATTGTTAATGCAATTTGCAAGAATAAGAAATTATCTTGAATCTTGCCTAAAACGATTCGGGGGGGAATGAGATAAAGGGTTGCCAAAGCCCTTAAAGTGAAGTTATGATGGTTCTTCCTTCATGAACATGAATATGACATTGAAGGTGGATCATTCACTTTGATATCTTGCCCGGAAATACATTTATTCCATGTTCATATTACCGGCTATTGTCTGGATGTTTTGTATTAAAAGTATGATGCTCTGTCTTCACCTGATTTTGAAATGGTCCAAGAATAATGTCTAGACGAGCACTTAGGAACATAGGAAGCTCCCTTCTACCAAGTCAGACCCTTGGTTCATCTGGCTCAGTATTGTCTACATGGACCAGCAGCTGGTTTACAAGGTTTCAGGCAGGCATCTTCCCCAGCCCTGCATCGAGATGCTGACCATGATTGACACTGTGACTAGCGATGGGCACAAAATGAATTTTTTTCTATTTGTTTTTAGTTCGAATTGAATTCCAAAAATTTGTTTTGAATTTGAATTCAATTTGAAACGCGTTCAAAAATGTGATTCAAATTTGATTCAAATTTGAATCAAATTTGAATCAATTCAACCCTGTTGGGGCACCTTTTTAACCAATCAGGAGGCCTGCATGGTTTGAAAAAGCTGTCCAACGGCTCTTGAATCGAATTCGTATCAAATTTCAAAAATTCAATTCAAATTCAAATCTAATTGTCCCTTTAAGGGGTGATTTGATTCCGATTCGAACACCCAGATTTGAGTCGAGTCGATTCAAATTCGATTCAGTTTGCACATCCCTAACTGGGACCTTCTGCATGCAAAACAGATGATCTGCCACTGAGCTATGGCCCCATCCCCAAAATAGGAACCTAGGAAACTGCCTTACTGGGCCATGCCCTGGGTCTATCTAGATTAGTTTTATCTACCCTGACTGGCAGCATCTCTCCAGGGTTTCAGGCAGGAGTCTCTCCCAGCCCACCTGGAGGTGCTGCCAGGGACTGAAACTGGGGCCTTCTGCAAAGCAGATATGCTACCACTGAGCAATGGCCCCATTCCCAAAAACGTTAGGAACATAGGGAGCCGCCTCATACCAAATCAGCTCAGTATTGTCTACACTGACTGGCAGCAACTCTCCAAGGTTTCAGGAAGGAATCTTTCCCAGCCCTAGCTGGAGTTTTTTTCACACAGGGCTTTTAGTTTACATCTCCTCTGGAATGGAGTGTGTGCATTCACATATTGGCCAGATTTACCCCCAAGTCCCTGCAAGCGATCGGGGAGCACTTCACACAAGATTTGGGTTTTTCATTGCATGTTAGAGTGTCGCCCCATTTATGTCCAGGGTAAAATAAATCCATTTTTTGCATTGTTTGGGGGGGGCAACCCTGAACTCTCAGTAAAGCCTCGCAGTAAACTCATGGTAAAACTAGCAGGGAAATGACTTGCCTAGCGAGGAAGAGGTTGCTGGTTCGAATCCCCGTTGGTATGTTTCCCGGACTATGGGAAACACTTATTAGAGCAGCAGCGATATAGGAAGGTGCTGAAAGGCATCATCTCATACTGCGTGGGAGACGGCAATGGTCAACCCCTCCTGTATTCTACCAAAGACAACCACAGGGCTCTGTGGGCGCCAGGAGTCGATACCGACTTGAGGGCACAACTTTACAACTTTACAAAGCCTGCTGTCTGAAACTGCTCCTGGAGATGCTGCCAGGAATGGAACATGGGACCTTTTGCATGCAAAGCATGAGCTCTATCACTGAGAAATAGCCCCGTCCTTTACGGGGAATGTCTTCCAGTGCTCACATGTAGTCTCTCATCCAAATGCCAACCAGGGCAGAGCCTGCTTAGCAAGGGGACAATCCATGCTCACTGTCACAAAACCAGCTCGCCTCCCCAACAAACGTGGAGTCGTATTTTTGCTACGTTATTATGCCACTTCTTGAGTTCTTGCATTACCTGGAACAAGATACCTTTCTGGCTCTTTGCCTTTTGCTCGTCTTCCCCACTTTCGGCCTTCCCGTGTGACCTGCCTCTCGGAGTGGGGCAAGCCTCAAGGCTCTTCTGCTCATTTTCCGGGCCTGGAATCTGCTCACTCTGGCCTGGGCTGGGGTTGGTATTTCGCCTCTCCGAGAGTGTTATCGATCCAGGCTGGCTTCAGATTTCTCCCGGCCTGTTCTCTTTCTATGGCAAGGAGGAATCTCGCTGGGAGACTGGAATGGCTCTCCAAGAAAGGAGAGAAGGCTGGGAGGCCAGGTTCCCTCTTGTTGCATCAGGAATGCAACTCATCCAACATCCGCAGCCTCAACAGTCCCATCTTGGAATAGAGCAACCACCCAGCGTCCATACGCTACTCTGTCCTCTGTTCTCCCCCTCCCAGTCCACTTTCTTTCACCGCCCTCCAACGGCGCTTTCCACTTCCCTTCATTGCCCTCCCGCTGGTGCGTTCCATCACTGCTGGCTGGCCGGCCGGCCAGCCTGGCCACTGCTTTCCCTCACCACTTGCTGGCCGGCCTGACCACCACTTCCCCTCCCTGCCCCCATCCACCCATCCCCACCACTCTCTGGCAGCTGCTCATGAACTCGCACGAGAGCTGCCACGCATGGGATTTGCGACGGGTATGCCTAAGAGAAATAGATATATAGATAGGTGACACTGGGGTAAGCCCAGTGAGGTGGCCAAATTTGCAGATAACACCAAACTATTTAGGGAAGCGAAATCCATAAGAGTTTGTGAGGAGCTCCAAAAGGATCTCTCCAAACTGGGGGAGTGGGTGACAAAATGGCAAATGTGGTTCAATGTTGGCAAGCGTAAAGTGATGCACATTGGGGCAAGAAAAAAACCCCACCCAACTTCACTTATGCACTGATGGGGTCTGAGCGAACAGGAGATCTTGGTGGGCAGCTCATTGAAAGTGTCGACTCAAGGTGCGGCAGTTATGAAAAAGGCCAGTTCTATGCTTGGAATCATTAGGAAGGGGTTTGAACATAAAACTGCTAATATCACAATGCCAAATATTATAATGCACCAAATATTATAATGCCAATATAATAAGGCACCAAATTTATGGGGCAGCCTGCTTTTGAGTACTGTGTACAGTTTTAGCCACCATATCTTAAGAAGGACATTGTAGGGCCGGAAAAGGTGCAGAAGATGGCAAGCAAGATGATCAGGGGCCTGGAGTACTGGAGGCTACAGCATCGGGGGCTTTTTAGTTTGGAAAAGAAGCGACCACAGGGAGGCATGGTAGAGGTGTATAAAATTATGCATGGAGCAGAGAGAATGGATAAAGAGAAATTCTCCTCCTCCTTGCATAACACTAGAACCAGGGGTCA